>NC_081427.1:64851057-64996057 GCF_949786415.1 Peromyscus eremicus
TGCCTTCTCATTGATTATAAACCCAAACACATGACTGCCTCATCACTGCCTGTCTGTAAATACTTCCAGGTCTTCTATGGTTGGGATTGAGATTAAAGGCGTGTGTCTCCTATGAAGGCTATATCCTTTTACACACAGAGATCTATCTAGCTCTGTCTACCAAATGCTGGGATTAAAGGTGTGCGCCACCAACGCCATGCTCTTGCTATGGCTCTAATAGCTCTGACCCCTGGGCAACTTTATTTATTAACATATAATTAAAATCACATTTTAGTACAAATAAAATACCACCATAGAGATGGCCAAACAAGTTGACAGATAATGACGGCCTTAATCAGACTGTCACCTGATGACCCAGTGGAACCACAAGCAGGGAACTCTGGAGGGGCCTTAGGGCTTCAGCTCTGCTTACTCTCTGCTATTGACAAGACCTATATAACTGCCATATTGCTGTTAATCAATTTATAGAGCTATTGTTCACTTCATTCCTTCATCTGAAATGAATCCTGTCCTTCAAATTTTTTTTTATTTTTTAAATTTTTATATGAATACGTATTTTTATTCATTTTATTTCCTGGAAATTCCATACATATTTAATACATTCTTATTATTCTCTATGCACTGTCTATCTCTCTCCTAATCAATCAACATCACCTCTTTTTTCCTATCAATCCTTTGTGCAGGTTCATAATGTTGTCTTTGTATTGTGACCCACATATTTTAAACAGGGCCGTCTATTGAAACCTTGGGTTGGAACTATCCCTTGGAGCTTGGTGATGTCCAAAGTGAAATATCTGGAAACATTTTCAAAATTAGCAGTTTTCATTTTATACATTAATTTGTGATAATTTATCAATGTTCTATTTTTTTCTAAGAGGTTTACAGTGTTCAGTGGAAATCTGACATCTCTGATGGTCTTTTAATTCCTGGAATTCTATGCATATGCTGTGGGATATATTTCTGTATGCTGTGAACATGTGTTGTTCTGAATGGTTGATAAATAAAGACGTTTAGCCTATGGCAGGGCAGAATGGAGTCATGCAAGAAAATCCAAGGGAGAGAGTGAAAAGAGAAAGGAGAAGCAGGGAAGATGCCATCCCGCCATCCAGGGGACAGCATGTAATGGCACACAGGTAAAGTCAGGGAACATGTGGCCATGGTGACATACAGATTAATAGAAATGGGCTGAGCTTAGTTTAGAAGAGCTAGCTAGAAAGAAATTTGAGCCATAGTCCATGGCCATGCAATTCATAATTGATATAAGCCTCTGTGTACTTACTCAGGTCTGAGTGGCTGCAGGACTGGGAGGGACACAGGAAAACTGACTACATGCACAAAATAAAATTTCAGAATGAAAGTACAAAAACTAGATCATACATAAAGGCCTTAGGATGTGTTATAAAACAGAATTAAGTGGGTCATTGTAATGATTAGCAATATTTTTTTCTGTTCTTCTGAAAAGTCAAGAGATAGTACATTTTCAACTGGCTGAGATAAAGAAGGGCTTTTTGTTCACTGTCATAAATGGTATACTCTTTCCATTATATTTTTGCTACCAAACCAGAACAACTGATTTCATCTAAAGTCCATATTATACAGGAAGTTGATGTTCATATCTTAGTTCTGTTTCCCTTAGCAAGGTTGTGGTCATTCATTCTAATAGCTATAAATTATTTAAAAACACCTCTCATGGGGAAAATCCTGAAATATTTTAGATCGACTATGGCCACAGGTATTCAAGTGAGAAGCAGTATGAAAGCTTATGGCAGTGTAAAGCTGTCTCTCAGATCACATAGAATGGTTTGCATGACAGAACTACAGTAAGCGTGACAATTTCTGCTGTGTTCCTTAGAACTGCTAAGAGGCATGTCATAAATCTTTCAGTTCTGCCAAACACAGAATTTCCCTGTGGCTACTCTCAAAAAAATATGCCAAGGCCAGGTACATTACATTACACAGAAAAAAAAAATACTGAACATTGGTAAAATGAATAGTTGATCCAATATTTTCCTAGTTCCTTAAGTAAAATATGGGCAGGCATTTTAATTAGGTGAATTACTCATTCAATGACCTATGCTCCTCCAATTCCTTTGAAAAGATGTCTGGTAAAAGGGAGGCAACTAGTCTCCACACATCCTTTTGAAGCCTTTTCACACATTTTCACTGATGATTGAAAAGAAATTAAAATAAGACTACAATATGAAGCTATGTTTACAGACTATTCAAAGTAAGTAAAAAAAAGAAGATCTGAAAAACCAAGCACAAACTGTGTAAATGACTGAAATTAGATTAAATCAATGAGTGCAGGGACATAATTCTTGGAACCACTGAGCAAAAGTCCCTTGTGTCCTGGAAGGGTGACAGTTCACAAGACATTCATTTCCAGACTGTAGCACACATTGGAAATATTTTTTGGTCCATTTAAAGGAAAGTTCTCTTCAGTGAAACAGTTTCATTAAAATAATCATTTATCATGCTACTACTGCAATGTGCCATGCATAATTTGAGATCAATGGTCTCCTGATTTGCTTCTAGATACACCTGGATGGAAATATTTATTAGTGACATTTCCATCTTGTAAAATAAAAATGTTAATTGCCTTACCTGGAATCTATACCATCTCCTAGCCAGCAACATTTTTTTCTTTCCACTTTTTCCTCCTCAGTAAAACATTTTCTCATAGACAAATATGCTTTTCTCCAATCATCTCATTTAAAACCCCACATCCAAATCACAAAGATTTTTAAAAGTAGGATACTAATTTTGTTTAGTCTTTCAACTCATCATGGTCTACTATTTAAGATATTAAATTGTTTTCTTGACCAATCTTGTTAACAGATGTCACATGGCATACGCAACAGCTAATGATAAAATGTCAAAGATAAAGTTATCTTGTTTTAAACATTCTAACTAAAGGAATGACTGTATTTATGTGAACACAAGAGAAATATTCTGTGTGTCCAACTGCCACACAATACCCATTGTTTCAAATGGCGTCAAAATATAATATCATTGACTAAATAAAAACTTTAAATTATCTTCTTGTCTTATAGAAGTATATATTAATATATCATGATGACATTGGAGATTAAACCATAGATATTTAGATAAAACTTACTGCATTTACTAATTTCTTTTCCCAGTTGTGTTATTAAAGCCAAAGTTCACTAAATAACTCTACTTTTACAAATACAGAGAGCAATTTGCCCCTGTCACCTCAATTGTATTTCACTAGGATGTGACGATCCTGACAGGTGACTTCTTTTCAAAGATTTTTTTCTTTAGTTCTTATTTACCTACAGACCTAATTTTGCTCATACCTCAGTAATCATCTTTGCTCAACTCTTGAAAATTTAAGAGGTGCTATAATTATTAAATATATAAGTAATTGTTATAAAGAACTAGTAAAAGGGGATATATATAGCCACTAACCTTTTATTGTGTATATATATGTTATTTTCATATATTAATTATATATTAATTATATAATTATGTAATTAATATAAACATTAATATTTATGTTATATTCAATTTGATAGATTTTTCAAAAACATCACCATTTCAGTATTTGACTCTAAACACTATTATTATGAAATCTGCAGAAATTTTCACATATGTGTGTAACATATTTATATACATATAATTTAAATAAACAACCAAAAAAACCATTGTTCATCGCATTTTTTTAGTAAAATTAGCAGCAGATAATGGAAAGATCAAGGTGCAGTAACAGGATGACTCAAAAAGATAGAATGCCAATAATAAAGGAAATAAAAGCTAAAAGCTCCTATGAAGAGCCTTTAGATTTGAGGTTATGCTCTATCTGAAATGTGATAGAAATTTATAGTGAAAACTTCAAACTGAAATAAAAATATTTCTATGATTACTGATATCAACTTAGTACTGCTTATATAAATACTCAGCAGGTCACTATGAGGAAATGTTGAGAAATATTGAAGAGTATAGGATATAAAAAAAAAATAAGTTCCTCAAGTTATGATTTAGTTATAAAACATACAGTGTTGTATGATGCTTTCTTTGTGTTCTGACAAATAAAGCTTGTCTGGAGATCAGAGGGCAGAGCTAGCCACTAGTTAACCACAGAAGTCAGGCAGTGGTGGCTCAGGAGGCTCATCCCTTTAGTCCCAGCACACTTGGGAGGTGGAAACAGGAATATAAGGAGGGTGGAGACAGGATCTTAGCCTGGTTTGATTTGAGGATCCAGAGAGGTAAGAAGTCACTAGGGCTGCTCCTTTGCTTCTCTGATTTTTCAGGTTATTACCCCAATTTTTGACTCCTGGATTTTATTGATAAGACTAAATAGATTCACACTTTATTACAACATTCACCGGAACACAGTTTGAGGAAAGTAAAACTTACAATAAAGAGGCAGAAAAACAATATGAGCATTGTAGGTGTTACAGCTCTGAGGGGAAAGGCTTCTCCGATGCATGTGTTACAACTTTGAGGAGAGATCCCCTATGCACGTGTTACAGCTCTGAAGGGAAAGGTATCCTGATAGCCAGGAAGAGCATAAGAATAGTACAAAATTATACCACACAACAAACCTTACACAAGAGATTTACTGGGAGAAACACAAGTGGGTGGCTACCTCTGCTAGAGGGAGAAGTAGAAAGGAACTGAGCAGAAGATAGGTCTCCATAAGGTTTCCAAGGTAGAAATTTCCAGGGTAGTGATTGGTGGAAATGCAAGCCAAACCCAGGGACTGGTGGGATTTTGAGCTCAGGGATTGGTGAGATGTTTAGCTCCAGGACTGGTGGGGTTTTGTAGGTTTCAAATTTAGAACTGGGCTTGCACATTTTACCCTACAAAAATATCCTTTAAAAAAATGTGTTCAAAGTGATTAAACTGACCTAATTGTCTCTGTTCAGTGATGTATGATTTTTCTTAAAGACTTTAATGGGAGATTATCTAAGGATTGTTTTTTAAACTAAAATTCTTTTTTCAAAACCAAAAATCACATAAAGTTAAACAAACATTTTCATTTATGAACAGGGTAAACTAATTGCATGGTGAATCCTATTTTGCTAGGTAGAGAACAAATATTACCTAGTACCAGGATGTACTGTAAATCTGAGAGCTGTGGTGGAATTAGGTTAATCACCTTTACCAGTTTACAAAAAGAATTGGCTCTTACCCTTTAAACTCTATAGGATTCTGTAAGATTCATCTTCAGTCATGGATTGCCGTGTCTTTTATGGGAAATCAGTTCTTTCTATTCACTTTAATAAGAGTCAGATACCATTGCAGATTCTGCTTTCTGGTGTTTCTATATGTGGGTATGTGCGTCAGTGAAAACCTACCTCTGTGTGTGTGTGTGTGTGTGTGTGTGTGTGTGTGTGTGTGTGTACATGCATTTGCATGCATTTAGGTGGGCATGTATACGATGTATCCACATCCATACAGACTTAAAGGATTCTTAAGCCTTACTAACCTGCAGAACTGTGAGTCACAGTAAAACACTTATAAACAAATTACACCATCTCAAAAGTTCTCTGATAACAAAAGAAAATTAAGGCACTAAGCTACAATGAAAACATCTAAGAGAACTAAAGAAGTAATATTGACAAGTAAATCAAAACAAATAAAATGCCAGCACAGCCAGCAGGAAAACACATTTGTAATCTGACCAGTAGCAGACAATTTATTTGCGTTTGCGTCTCCTGACAAAAGGAGAGTCATTTGACTTTTTGTTTTGTTTTTCTCATTGTTGTTGATATTTTTCTAGGTTTGTTTGTTTTGTTTTGCCCAATGATAGGATCCCTAATAGGCTGGCCATACAGCGAAGAGGCCCCAATTCCAAGAACTAGCTAGCTGTGCAACACAAACTGGACTCCATGAGGAAAGAAGAGAAAAACAGTCAACCAAAAAGAGAAGTAATCTCAGTGTTGATTGGGAGAGACGGGAGAATGAGCGTGTATTACAGGGAAGAATAGAGAGGATGAACATGTTTAATATACACTGCATGAAATTCTAGAATTAATAAAAATATGTGTAAAATTCCAAAAGACTCAACTTCTAGGGAGAGGAGAGAAAACTATAGAAGTGAAATACATTCCTCAGTTCAGTAGTGAATAATTAAGAGACTGCGTCTAACTGTCATTATATCGAGGAACTGATTATAAAATAATCTAGCATTACCATGTATGGCATAGTTATTTCCTATATAAGTGAGATTTTTCCTAAGTTCCATATGATTCCAGGAAATTTTTTTTGTATTTTTTTTCTATTTCCAGAACACAAATACCTATATTGTTAGTTTATAAATCATGCAAAAGTTTTTCTTTCTCTCTCTTTTTTTTTAAATGATTCTATCTAAGACAGCAACACTTTTCAAGTTGTTATGACATACATATCAACTAACGTATTAAAGTGGATATTTATGGGACTATGATATTATTTCTTATATTTAAAGAGGGTGATTCATGAATCACCATTAGTTTATATGCTTTCAAAACTACTGGGTTCAGAGCCGGGCAGAGGTGGCACATGCCTTTAATCCCAGCACTCAGGAGGCCTAGGCAGGTAGATCTCTGCGAGTTCAAGGCCAGCCTGGTCTACAGAGCAAGATACAGGATTTGTGCCTACCAAAAGCAACACAGAGAAACCCTGTCTCGAAAAACAAAAAAACAAAAACAAACAACAACAACAACAAAAAAAAACCCTAATAGAATCCTGAGACTCTTCTAAATAATAGGAGCAAAAGCTGTAATATATTTCTATATATATTATAGAGTACAGAAAATAAAGAATTATATAGAAATGATCCATAGCTCCTGTGAAGATTATACATGGGATGTTAAGAATTACTGGAATAGTGACTAGAAGGAGGACTTGTACTTAAAGAGAGTATTAGTATTCAGAGAAGGTCATGTTTGAGATGTTATCAGTATATCCAGAAACTTAAGGGGATTATGCCAGGCCTTCAAGAGTGAAGAAGAAAGAAGAGGATCTAAAATAGCCAAACATAATTGTCAAAAGGCCCTTTTGACAGCACTATGATAAGTCCATTGTAGTGTCTATAGTAGAAGGCAGATGACTGGAGAAGAGATCTGAGATGAGACTTTAATTTTACTGACATTAGCAGCAAATGGTCAGTGATAAAATGAAAGATAGGAAGGCATGTATTTTATTTCTCCTTGTGATTTCTTCCCTGCTTGGATTCTTTTTGCAATAAAATAACATTATCATTAAAGACCATGATAAGGCAGAGAAATATAATACACATTAAATGAAGAGCCTGTGCCTTATTCAAAGTATGTGTGTAGATAAGTGTGCTTATGTTTAGGGTGGTATAATATATGTCACAAATAAAGTATTGAAGTCCGTGAAGAATTTAAATGCTAAATGAATATTTTTTTTAATTCACTGTAATATATTTAATTATTTTTGGAAGAACTGAACATAAAAGAAAAGAATAGGATGATAAAAATGAGAAAATTACAAATATGTCTTAGGAAATTTTCATGTGTCCTAAAAGGGATTAATTCATAAACATCATCATACTTGCATCCTCAAAAGGTATTTCAAATAGGAAAATTTATACTTTTTAATCATATTAACATTATAGTATGAGAAGGCTTTTTCCTGCTTTTTTATTTTTCTTTCTTTTATTTTATTTAATTTTTTTTATTCATTTTACATACCAACCACAGATCTCCCTCTCAGCCCTCCCCCTGCTTCCCCCAGCCTCCCCACCCTGACCCACCCTACAAGCCTTCCTCCAAAAGGGTAAGGCCTCCCATGGGTAGTGAGCAAAGCTTGGTACATTCAGTTGAGGCAGGACCAAGCCCCTCCTTACTGCATCAAGGGTGAGCATGGCCTTCGACTGTAGGTGATGGGCTACAAAAAGCCAGCTAATGCACTAGGGGATAGGTCCCGATCCCACTGCCAGGGGCCCCTCTAACAACTGCTACCCATATTCAGAGTGCCTAGTCTGGTCCCATGTAGGTTCTATAGCTGTTGGTCTAAAGTTCGTGAGTTCCTAAAGCTTGATTCAGTTGTCTCTGTAGATCTCCCCATCATGATCTTGATGCCCCACTGCTCATGTAGTCCCTCTTCCCTTTCTTCCGAGCTTGGCCTGGTGCTTGGTTGTGGATCTCTGCATCTGCTTCCATCAGTTAATGGTTGAAAGCTCCATGATGACAGGGCATTCATCAATCTGATTATCAAGGTACCCTCTCCACCATTGCTAGTAGTCTAATCTAGGGTCGTCCTTATGGATTTCCGGAAATTTCCCTATCTCCAGGTTTCTCCCTTACCCCAAATGTCTCCCTCTATCAAGATATCCCTTTGATTGCACTCCTACTATATCCCTCTGACAGCTCTGCCATCCTGTTCTGTCATGTTCACATTTCCCAACCCTTCCTCTTTATTGCCCCCCTCATCCCCAGTTTACTAATAGAGATCATGATTAAAGTCTGCTCTGTTAATGTAATTAAATAATGACATTTTAAGATTCAAAGTGCTTCACAGCTGGGGAAGGGGCTTGGACCTGCCTCAACTGAATGTACCAGGCTCTGCTGACTCCCCATGGAAGGCCTTATCTTGTTGGAGGAGGGAATTAGGGGTGTGTTAGGGAAAAGGCTAGGGGGTGGGAGGAAGGAAGAGAGGTGGATCTGTGTGTAGTTGATATGTAAAATGAATACAAAATTTTCTTAATAAAAATTTAAAGAAGATTCTGATTATTTTTCCCTGCAACCCACCCAACTACTGGGATTATGACCTTGACTTAATTTTGCTTCAGACTCAGACAGTGTAGAACTTGCTACTGGGTACAGAAGTACATCTGTTTCTGATGTTTGCCACATTCTGTGATCTATTGGAATATTATTGAACCATTCTGGCCCTATCCAAATTGATACAGATACTAGAAAATGCACAGTTAATAGTTTATGTTCCCTATGGTTCTAGTATTCTTATACTTATGAATTAGCTCTGCCTGAAAGTTCTATCATTTGAAAAATTATATACCTACAATATATGACATTCTACAAATGAATGGCATTGAATCAGAGTGGCTTAAATCTATATTCTAGAGTCATAGGATTTGAATTGAGTATGAACTGTAACATGCATTAATAGATGGCAGGTAATAAGTATTTAGCATACTTGTCAAAGTGCAATGTGCTTAAGATTCCACTATGGTTGTCTGCTTCATAAGAATATGTTCCTCAACACTAATTCAGTGATTAGGTTAGAATGTTTCATCATGTGAGTTGTGCTTTTACACCCTGGAAAAAATTACAGACACTGGAGGCTATTAGGCACATGCACACATACCCTAATCAATGTGTAGCTGTTAAATAACATGATTCACTGTCATTTGCAATGTTGAGAGCTAAATTCAAAATAGCTTGGTCCTTTTTCTGAAGTCAATTCCTTAAATTTCATGATGCATTTTCTATCTAGTTCTATATTGACCCGAACTTCTAAATGAACATTTGCACAATTAAAATCTGAATTCCAAGATCAATCAGTGTTCACCTACTTGCAATTTTTTAAAGCATGTAGGTTATAAATTGCAATGACTTTAAAGAATATAACAAAACTTGGAATATGAGTCAGTGGTTACTGTTAATTGAACAAATGATGAATTAAGCTATGTGCACTCCAGATTGCACCCTCAAACATGATTCATAGACTTCATTAAGAAACAGAATACTTTTCTTCTCAAGGAACATGTACTACTAGTGAAATGAAGTAGTGCTTTTATGCAGTGTATTCATTATTTAAACATGTGAACTTCCATAAATAATGGAGAAATAATAATCCAACTGCAGAAACAAATATAAAAGCCAACTCTTCTTTTATATTGAAATTGTTTGGGTAAGATATATCTATGAGAAAATCTAGAAAACAATAGATATGTTAAATTTAATAGGACCTAGTACATTCAGTGAATTTGATAGAAAAATATTTGTGAATTTTCAAAATTATTTGGATATGCTTGTATTTAATTTGCTAGTGATATTTTGATAGCAGTTTACATTTAATGAAAGTTTTTATTTCTTAATTTAGGTCAAAATAATCCTACCATGATTCTTATTAAATGTCTAGAGTGGTAAAATCTAGCAATATGTTTAGACTAAATTTGGAAACTGAAGTTTCCTGCCATAAAGAACAATTTGCTTTTCTATGAGCTTAAAGATCTTGACTGTACTGTAATAGGGTTAACCCAACAGAAGAATATTTTATAGAACACAAAGGCCTGCTGTACTTTATAAGCATCATTAAAATAATAGCTAATTCATAGATTACCATTGAGAGCAATGATTTCTTATAGTTCACAATCAAAATGCAAAATTCTACCAGCTTCTAGAGTTTTGCCTTGCCTAAACATTGAATCAATAAGAAAATCTATTATTGCTTTAAGGGAAAGTATATAAAATGCATCTGGCTTCTGAAGCACAGGTGAGAGCCCTAGCTTGCCCCTGACCCCATCCCTGGGCACCAGCCACTCCGGGGAAGACCTGCCCAACTTGGCCCCAGGTTCTGGTCACAGGGCAGGTTCCCTTCTAGCCCCACCAGGAAGGATCCCCTTCTCCAAGACCCCTGGCAGACCCTGCAGTCTCCACGCCCTGCCCCCACGCCCATCCGCCTGAGCCCCAAGCCTCTTCCTGAGACTTAGAGGCCGGCCCCCAGCTCCCATCTTGCCCTGGACTTCCCTTCTGAAGCACAGGTGAGTGCCCTAGCTTGCCCCCGACCCCATCCCTGGGCACCAGCCACTCCGGGGAAGACCTGCCCAACTTGGCCCCAGGTTCTGGTCCCCGGGCAGGTTCGCTTCTAGCCCCACCAGGAAGGATCCCCTTCTCCAAGACCCCTGGCAGACCCTGCAGTCTCCACGCCCTGACCCCACCCCCATCTGCCTGAGCCCCAAGCCTCTTCCTGAAACTTAGAGGCCAGCCCCCAGCTCCCAGCTCCCATCTTGCCCTGGACTTCCCTTCTGAAGCACAGGTGAGTCCCCTAACTTGCCCCCAACCCCATACCTGGGCACCAGCCACTCGGGAAGACCTGTCCAACTTGGCCCCAGGTTCTGGTCACTGGGCAAGTTCCCTTCTAGCCCCACCAGGAAGGATCCCCTTCTCCAAGACCCCTGGCAGACCCTGCAGTCTCCACGCCCTGACCCCACGCCCATCCGCCCGAGCCCCAAGCCTCTTCTTGAGACTTAGAGGCTGGCCCCCAGCTCCCATCTTGCCCCGGATTTCCCATCTGGAGGAGAGAGAGAGAGAGAGAGAGAGAGAGAGAGAGAGAGAGAGAGAGGAGAGCACCCATCCTCCCCCGGACTTCCCTTCTGAACAAGAGCTCCCATCCTGCCCCGGACTTCCAATTTGGACAAGAGAGCTCCCATCTGGACAAGAGAGAGAGACTTCCTGAATCTGTCAGCTCTGTCTGAACCAAGTGTGCGGATAAGGCCAAGAACGAACCACAAGGAGATGGGCAGACGTCAAGGCAGAAACACATACAACAAAATGAATAGCAATACACCATCACCAGGCCCTAGCCCTCCTCCAACACCTAGACCTGAACATCAGAAATTGGAAGAAGCAGAAGAAAATAGCCTTATGAATGTCATCATGAAGAAGCTAGAGGCTCGTGTAGAGGAAAAGACAAAAAAATGTGAAGAACGCTGTAAACAACTAGAGGAAAGGGCAAACAAATTAGAAGAAATCAAAAAAGTCCTGGAAGAGAACAATAAAATACTGAAAGAAAATCAAGAAAAATCAATGAAACAAATGAAGGAAACAGTCCAAGACCTGAAAAGGGAAATAGAAAAAATGAAGAAGACACAAACAGAGGGAATGCTGGAAATAGAAAATCTGAGAAAACGATTGGGAACTTCAGATGCAAGTATAATCAACAGAATGCAAGAGATGGAAGAGAGAATCTCTAGCGTTGAAGATACAATAGAAGAAATAGATTCATCAGTCAAAGAAAACACTAAAGTCAACAAAGGCATGAACCAAAATGTCCAAGAAATTTGGGACACCATGAAAAGACCAAACCTACGAATAATAGGGGTAGAAGAAGGAGAAGAATACCAACTCAAGGGCACAGAAAATATATTCAACAAGATCATAGAAGAAAACTTTACCAACTTAAAGAAGGAAATGCCTATGAAGATACAGGAAGCCTATAAAACACCAAACAGACTAGACCCCCAAAAAAAGTCCCCTCGCCACATAATAATTAAACAATTAAACGTACAGAATAAAGAAAGAATATTAAGAGCAGCAAAGGAAAAAGGCCAAGTGACATATAAAGGCAAACCTATCAGAATAACACCCGATTTCTCAATGGAGACTTTGAAAGCCAGAAGGTCCTGGACAGATGTAATGCAGACACTAAGAAACCATGGATGTCAGCCTAGACTAATATACCCAGCAAAACTCTCAATCATCATAGATGGAGTGAACAAGACATTCCATGACAAAGCCAGATTTAAACAATATTTATCCACAAACCCAGCCTTACAGAAAGCACTAGAAGGAAAATTCAAACCTAAGGAAGTCAGATACACCCTCGAAAACGCAGGCAATAGATAAAGCCACAGCAGTAAACCCCAACGAAGAGAAGTACACACACATCACCACCAAAAAATAACAGGAATGAACAATCACTGGACATTAATATCCCTCAATATCAATGGACTTAATTCACCTATAAAAAGACATAGGCTTACAGAATGGATACGAAAGCAGGACCCATCTTTTTGCTGCATACAAGAAACACATCTCAAATTCAAAGATAGACACTACCTAAAAATAAAAGGCTGGGAAAAGACTTTCCAATCAAACGGTCTTAAGAAACAAGCCGGTGTAGCCATCCTGATATCCAGCAAAATAGACTTCAAACTAAAATCAATCAAAAGAGATCAAGAAGGGCATTACATACTCATCACAGGAAAGATCCACCAAGATGAAGTCTCAATTCTGAACATTTATGCCCCAAACACAAGGGCACCCACATATGTAAAAGAAACATTATTAAAGCTTAAATCACATATAAAACCCCACACATTAATAGTGGGAGACCTCAACACCCCACTTTCACCACTGGACAGATCCCCCAAATCGAAACTTAACAGAGAAATAAAGGACTTAATTGATGTCATGACTCAAATGGACTTAATCGACATCTATAGAACATTCCATCCTAACAAAAAAGAATATACCTTCTTCTCAGCACCCCATGGAACCTTCTCTAAAATCGACCACATACTTGGTCACAAAACAAATCTAAACAGATACAAAACAATTGGAATAACCTCCTGTGTTCTATCAGACCACCATGGTCTAAAGTTGGATTTCAACAACAACAAAAACTACAGAAAACCTACAATCTCATGGAAACTGAACAATACCCACCTGAATCACCAATGGGTTAAGGAAGAAATAAAGAAAGAAATTAAAGACTTCCTAGAGATCAACGAAAATGAAGACACCACATATCCAAACCTATGGGACACTATGAAAGCAGTACTAAGAGGGAAATTCATAGCACTAAACGCCCACATAAATAAGCTGGAGAAATCTCACACTAGTGACTTAACAGCACACCTGAAAGTTCTAGAACAGGAAGAAGCAAAGTCTCCCAGGAAAAATAGATGCCAGGAAATTATCAAAGTGAGAGCTGAAATCAATAAAATAGAAACAAAGAGAACAATATAAAAAATTAATGAAACAAAGAGTTGGTTCTTTGAGAAAATCAACAAGATAGACAAGCCCTTATCCAAACTAACCAAAAGACACAGAGAGAGCATCCAAGTCAACAAAATCAGAAATGAAAAGGGGGACATAACAACAGACATTGAGGAAATCCAGAGAATCATCAGGTCATACTTCAAAAACCTCTATTCCACAAAACTGGAAAACCTAAAAGAAATGAATAATTTCCTGGATAGTTACCACATACCTAAATTAAATCAAGACCAGATAAACTATTTAAATAGTCCAATAACCCCTAACGAAATAGAAACAGTCATTAAAAGTCTCCCAACCAAAAAAAGCCCAGGACCAGATGGTTTCAGTGCAGAATTCTACCAGATCTTCAAAGAAGAGTTAATACCAATACTCTCTAAATTGTTCCATACAATAGAAACAGAAGGAACATTACCAAACTCCTTCTATGAGGCTACAATTACCCTGATTCCCAAACCAAACAAGGATACAACAAAGAAAGAGAACTACAGACCGATCTCCCTCATGAACATTGATGCAAAAATACTCAATAAAATACTGGCAAACAGACTTCAAGAACACATCAAAACAATTATCCACCATGATCAAGTAGGATTCATTCCAGGGATGCAAGGATGGTTCAACATACGAAAGTCTGTCAATGTGATACACCATATAAACAAACTCAAAGAAAAAAACCACATGATCATCTCACTAGATGCTGAAAAGGCATTTGACAAAATCCAACCCCCCTTCATGATAAAGGTCTTGGAGCGATCAGGAATACAGGGAACATACCTAAACATAATAAAGGCAATTTACAGCAAGCCAACAGCCAACATCAAATTAAATGGAGAGAAACTAAAAGCAATTCCACTAAAATCAGGAACGAGGCAAGGCTGTCCGCTCTCCCCATACTTATTCAATATAGTACTTGAAGTTCTAGCCAGAGCAATAAGACAACATACAGAGACTAAGGGGATAAAAATTGGAAAGGAAGAAGTCAAGCTTTCCCTATTTGCAGATGACATGATAGTATACTTGAGCAACCCCAAAGATTCCACCAAGGAACTGATACAACTTATAAACACCTTCAGCAACATAGCAGGATACAAGATCAACTCAAAAAAATCAGTAGCCCTCCTATATACAATGGACAAAAAAGCGGAGAAGGAAATCAGAGATACATCACCCTTTACTATAGCCACAAATGACATAAAATACCTTGGGGTAACACTAACCAAGCAAGTGAAGGACCTATATGACAAGAACTTTAAGTCCCTGAAAAAAGAAATTGAAGAAGATGTCAGAAAATGGAAAGATCTCCCATGCTCATGGATAGGCAGAACTAACATAGTAAAAATGGCAATCTTACCAAAAGCAATCTACAGATCCAATGCAATCCCCATCAAAATACCAACACAATTCTTCACAGACCTGGAAAGAATAATACTCAACTTCATATGGAAAAACAAAAAACCCAGGATAGCCAAAAGAATCCTGTACAATAAAACAACCTCTGGAGGCATCACGATCCCTGACTTCAAGCTCTACTATAGAGCTACAGTAATAAAAACAGCTTGGTACTGGCATAAAAACCGACATGTGGACCAATGGAATCGAATTGAAGACCCTGACATTAATCCGCACACCTATGAACAAATAATTCTTGACAAAGAAGCCAAAAGTGCACAATGAAAAAAAGAAAGCATCTTCAACAAATGGTGCTGGCATAACTGGATATCAACATGTAGAAGGTTGCAAATAGATCCATATCTATCACCGTGCACAAAACTTAAGTCCAAGTGGATCAAGGACCTCAACATAAATCCAGCTACTCTGAACCTGCTAGAAGAGAAAGTAGGAAGTAGTCTTGAATGCATTGGCATAGGAGACCACTTTCTAAATAGAACACCAGTAGCACAGACACTGAGAGAAACAATCAATCAATGGGACCTCTTGAAACTGAGAAGCTTTTGTAGGGCAAAGGATACGGTCAACAAAGCAAAGCGACAGCCTACAGAATGGGAAAAGATCTTCACCAATCCCACATCTGACAGAGGACTGATATCCAGAATATATAAGGAACTCAAGAAATTAGACATCAAAATGCCCAACAGTCCAATTAAGAAATGGGCTATAGAACTAAACAGAGAATTCTCAACAGAGGAAACTCAAATGGCTGAAAGACATTTAAGGAATTGCTCAACATCCCTAATCATCAGGGAAATGCAAATCAAAACAACTCTGAGATACCACCTTACGCCTGTCAGAATGGCTAAGATCAAAAACACTGAAGACACCTTATGCTGGAGAGGATGTGGAGCTAGGGGAACTCTCCTCCACTGCTGGTGGGAATGCAAGCTTGTACAACCACTTTGGAAATCAATATGGCGATTTCTTAGAAAATTGGGAATCCATCTCCCCCAAGATCCAGCTATACCACTCTTGGGCATATACCCAAGGAATGCTCAACCACACCACAAGAGCACTTGTTCAGCTATGTTCATATCAGCATTGTTTGTAATAGCCAGAACATGGAAACAACCTAGATGCCCTTCAACTGAAGAATGGATAAACAAAATGTGGTACATATACACAATGGAATACTACTCAGCAGAGAAAAACAATGACATCATGAGGTTTGCAGACAAATGGATGGACCTAGAAAAAATCATCCTGAGTGAGGTATCCCAGACTCAGAAAGACAAACATGGAATGTACTCACTCATAACAGGATACTAGATGTGGAACAAGGATGACTGGACTGCTACTCACACCACCAGGCAGGCTACCTGGAAAACAGGACCCCAAGAAAGACACGGGGATCGCCCAATGACAGAGAAATGGAATGAGATCTACATGAACAGCCTGGACATGAGTGAGGGTAGTGAAGGGCGAGGGTCGAGGGAAAGAGAGCTTGGGGGAGCGGGAGATCCCAGATGGATCAACAACAGAGAGGGAGAACAAGAAATAGGAGAACATGGTAAATGAAGACCACATGAGAATAGGAAGAAACAAAGTGCTAGAGAGGCCCACAGAAATCCACAAAGATACCCCCACAACAGACTGCTGGCAATGGTCGAGAGACAGTCCGAATTGACCTACTCTGGTGATGGGATGGCCAAGCACCCTAATTGTCGTGCTAGAAACCTCATCCAACTACTGAGGGATCTGGATGCAGATATCCATGACTAGGCCCCAGGTGGATCTCTGGGAGTCCAATTAGCGAGAATGAGGAGGGTTTATATGAGAGAGAATTGTTGAGACCAAGGTCGGATAAAGCACAGAGACAAATAGCCAAACGAACGGAAACACATGAAATATGAACCAATGGCTGAGGGGTCACCAACTGGATCAGGCCTTCTGACTGGGTGAGACAGTTGATTGGCCTGATCTGTTTGGGAGGCATCCAGGCAGTGGCACCAGGTCCTGTGCTAATTGCATGAGTCGGCTGTTTGAAACCTGGGGCCTATGCAGGGTCCCTTGGCTTGGCCTGGGAGGAGGGGACTGGACCTACCTGGACTGAGTCCACCAGGTTAATCTCAGTCTGTGGGGAAGGCTTTGCCCTGGAGGAGATTGGAATGGGGGGCGGGCTGGGGGGAAGGTGAGGGGGACGGGAGGGGGGAGAACAAGGGAATCTGTGCCTGTATGTAGAACTTAATTGTATTGCAAAATAAAAATTTAAAAAAAAAAGATTATAAATGTGCATAAACACTGCTACTATAAAATTTTTATTTTATATAAATATGATTGTCAATAGTCAGTCACAGAGTCAATGGGAGAAAAACTTATACTCTAATTTAAACTGGAGTTTGAGTGTTTTTAAAGGTTAATGTTCAATAAAATCTTTGTTCAAATTCTATGGGAAGAGCCAACAAGGTCTGTTCTGGTAAATACGTAGAGTTTCAACCATTAGGTTGGTCTCAAAGACCCACCATAGTCATTAAAGTGCTTGGGGAAATTATATATGAGGCAACATGGCAGTAAGTTATCTTACTTTGAAAAGACATGGTTTGGGTGTGCTAAGATTGAGTTACATGATGTCATAACAAGGTTTTATTAGTATCAGAGCTGTATACTCTTGCTTTAAATGGGAATGACTTGATCTTTGGTGTGTATTATGTCCAATTTATGGGCCAAAGCACTGAGTGACCCTCAGTGTGGTATAACATAGCCGATAATCTTATTTTATTGACAAATCCAAGGCTACACAGTCAAAATCCAATTCTTGTAAAAAAAAAAAAGTAGTGGCTTAAAACCTACAAGAAACATATTTCATAGGCTATGCTTTTCAGATCAAAAGTGAAGAAGCTGGCAGCCTCTCTGATCAACAAGTGGGATGTTATACTAAGGAGTGTGAAGAAGTCAGCAACTGGGTTGAGACAAAGGAATGGGTGTGGATTTACCATAAGTCTGAAATTTCTGAGTTCAGGTATTTCTAAAATAAAACATAAAAAGGGAAACCTGAAGCAAATTGAATTTTCTAGAAAGAACACAGGAAATGCCCTTGATAAAATGACAAAGAATTCAAAACTAAAGCTTGCAGGTAAAGGAAGACACCAGGCAAAAATGTATACATAGCAACAGAGAAAAGGCAGAAACTCCTGAATCAGAGAGCTTTAGGAAGGGTTGAGGATGGCTATAAAAGTGGAGGAAGAAGCGTGTAGCTTTGTGAAAAATGTGTTATCAGGAATGCCAACAAACTCCATCTCTTTTCTTTGGGAAGGAAACTTTTACACAACTACTTCTCTGGGGATAAAATAATATCTATATGATGATGGCAGATTGAGGATGGAGAGATGGCTAGGCAGTTAGGAGTGCAGGTCAGCACCCTGTCAGGAAGCTCACAACTGTCTGTAACTCCAGCTCTAGGAGAACCAACACTCTCTCTACCCTCTCTATGCACCTGCATACAAGGACACATGCATACACATGCACACACACACATAAAAAAAATGCATCTGGGAATAATTTTTAAAGTACTCCAAAATTTATATTTTAACTTCACTTAAGACTGTTGCTCTGAATGAGATATGGTCATAATTACAGCTAATTTTTCAAAATACACAATTAGAAATTAACGACAAATAATACACGTTTGTCACTGTAATCCAGTACTCTTGGAATTTCAGTTTGGCACTTTTTTTAAAAGATTTAATTTTTTTTAAGTATAATCCATTTTGTACATATAACGTTACTTGTATGTATGTTTTCAGGGCTGTTCTTAGGTACTGGACAACAAATGCTTGTCCTCTTCCCTGAGGAAGAGCATACCTTCAACTCCCAGCTTTCCTCAATGGCCTATAGTTCTTTTGGTAGTATTGAGGTCATGAGGGCTTTTCCCAGACCCCTTTGCATGTCCAAAGTTGTCATACTTGACCAGCTCATATAAGAGAAGTCATGTGAGATGTATATATACACATATTTATGCAATAACAATTAGTGAAAAAGAGGCCATAAATTTGAAGGAAAATGGGGATAGCTGTAAGGGAGGATTTGGAGAGAGGAATGGCAAAGGAGAAATCTTGTAATTATATATATAATTTCAAAATTAAAATATAATTATAATATACATTGTTATATGCATTGTCACTTTTTGAAAATTTTACAGGAAATATATGAATTTTTTTCAAACATTTAATTTTTATTTCTACACATATATCTACCCATAAAGATCAGAAGAGAGCGTTTAATACCCTAGAGCAGAAGTTAGGCACTTAGAGGTTCTCTATGACACTAAGTGCTCCTCAGTGTAGGTACTTGGAGCCAATCCTAGGTCCTGTAGAAGAAAAGCTAACACTATTAACTGCTGAGTCATCTTTTTATTCTCAACTTGATACTTCTTTGGAACACCATTTATTGTATTTACATTTTACCTTCAGTCACATTAACTTCATATTTCACTAGCTTCAATAACAATAACAAACCAGACATTAACTTGTTGCTGAAGAAATATTTAATGTTTTCCATATGATTTACTGTAAAATATAACACCACATAGATGGCAATAGACATTTTCAACATGGGTCAAGCTGGTGGAAGGAAGAATAACTATCACACCTTGCTTCTTTTGTTGGGCTGTCATTCCTAGATAATCTTGATGCCATGGTTATTGAAGGTACTAGGAGGAATCAGTTTTCATGCCCCAGGCTTTTCTGGAGTGGCAACATGGTTCCTCTTTATGGCTAACAGAAAAGAAAGATGACTCACTTCCTAATATAAACCTTCACATACATCTGGATTTTCATTTTCACCTTATGGTATATTTCACATTGTTGGGGAGTTTAAAGACATTCCTATCACTTTAAAAATAAAAAAAAAAATGTTTGATATCTTAAGGAATCACCCATCCTTCTTGTATTAATCACCTTTCTGGAGTAGAGATCTACTACAACATGTAGATAAATTATACTTAAAACATTAGTGCTTTTTCTTCTCTCACATCATTGACTTCAGGAAAGTGAGGATCACTGCATTGTTAGGATTAACAAATTAAGTAACAGATAAGCACAGAACAGAGGACTGGAGTTGGTGATGTAAAATCCTATTTCCCTCCAACACACAGATTACGGCTTAAATTGATCTTTAGACCTAAATGAAAAGAATCACTGGCATTCTTTTGTATATTGTTCAATCATAAATTGTGTGTATATTGTAAGTTCATAGTCAACAGACTTTACTCTGATACTTTATTCTAAAATACCCCATATAGTTTTTAATTATTAGTTTTTTGAGAGTATTGGTCAATGAGATTTTATAATATTCACCTGTGGTGGTATTGTGTTCCCCAAAATATTGTGCACCCTAATAAACTTATCTAGGGTCAGAGACAGAACAGCCACTAGATACAAAGGCTAGAAAATGGTGGCACTCACACCTTTAATCCTAGCACTCCAGAGGCAGAAATCCCTCTGGGATCTCTGTGAGTTCAAGGCCGCATTGGAAATGGCCAGGTATGGTGACACACGCCTTTAATCCCAGAATTTAATCCCAGAAAGCGAGCCTTTAATCATAGGGAGTGATGGTAGAAGGCAGAAAGATATATAGGGCATAAGGACCAGGAACTAGAGGCATTTGGTTTGGTTAAGCATTTGGCTGGTTAAGCTTCAGGCTTTCAAGCAGCAGTTCAGCTGAGAGCCATTGGGATGAGGACACAGAAGCTTCCAGTCTGAGGAAACAAGACCAAGCTGAGAAGTTGGTCAGGTGAGGTTAGCTGTGGTTTGTTCTGTCTCTCTGCTCTACCAGCATTGACCCCAATAACTGGCCTCAGGTTTGATTTTATTAATAAGAACTTTTAAGATTCATGCTACATTCACTCCCCCCACACTCTTCTCAGATCCACCCTTTTCCTTATCTACATAACTTTATGTCATATTTTTTAAAAAGTCTTTCAAAAACAATTTGTTCTTCTCAAATATTATTGAATGTGTAATTATCCACTGGAGTGTGACCTAACGGCCAAGGGCCATACTTTTAGAGAAAATTTTCTCTCCCAGTGACTAACAACTGCCAATAGCTATTTGAAAGGTGTAGGACTGTATACCCAAATCTCCTCTCTGTTTTGAATTTTGTCTGGCTTGGCCTTGCACAGATATTTTATATTCTGTCTAAATATATGAGTTCATATGCCCAGCTGTTCTGTGTCGAAAAAATTTTTCCATGTAGTCATCCACTGTTTGTGGGTACTGTTATGCTGCTAAATGGACATAATATTAAGCTACCTTCTAATGACTTATTGTATAACCACAGATCAATGCTTATATCAGCCCTCATTTGAGAAGCTTCCATTTACAATAGATACTGATTGATACAGTGACCCACAACTAGCCAAGTTACAGAGAATGGGAAAGTACAGAACGTTCAGCCATTAGTGAACGCATATACTTCATCCTCCTCAAAGCTCAAGTATCATTGTGGAAGAGAGGGCAGAAAGAGTGTACATAAATATTTTAATTTGATTGATGCCATTTTAGACAGTTGAAAAAAATGTGGCATTTGAGGTACTGGTCATGGCCTACAGGAGATGCCCCAAACAACATAATCTATATTCACTGCTCTTGGTTGCTCACTAGGAATTGATAGTAAGACACTATTGCCATGACACCATTAGACATTGGCATCAGAAAATCAAGCTAGTCCTGACTTGGAATCTTCTTCCTTTGTTCACTAGTTTTCATAGCACTGGAAGTTGCTATATATGTTACTGGAGGAGAAAAGCATCAATTTTTGGAACATGGTCCATGAATGATTTAATGTGAGAAGATTTCTGAGACCTTGTGAGTGTATTAGAAGTAAAGAAGACAAAATTCTTGTTATCTGTTCCTCCATATTATGGGTTGTATTTAGAGTGTTCTTTCATGCCACTTCCAGGTGTAGCAGATAGGAGTGAGAGTTTACTGTAGATTACTCATTGAAAATGGCATTGTTATTTGTTTATATATTTCTGTTGAAAACCATGTTTTTGCCACATTTGGCTTATCCTTGTGATTGTAAAGTTTATTCAGGTGACAATTTTCCCTCAGAGTATAAACTGATACTCTGAATAAAGTTGGTTATTGCATGAAGCCTCACTTCAAGGCCGCACTTTCTCTGGTTCATACTGCCAATTAGAGTGATAAGTAATGAACAATATTCCCCAGCTGTGAAGCTTGCATATTATAATAACAAACAACCTGGTAAGAAATACCTATGAGTACAACAGCAGCAAGTATGCCATAGGGCTAACCAGGCACTTTCTCATCGGGCTTAAGGCCCAATCTCACAGGAGATAACTCATGATTAATAATGTATATCTGTCCATGTACCTGTGGTTGGGAGTTCAGAGGCCCCAGTAGAGAACATATTACTGTTGTTTTGATGAAGGATATAGTATCAAAATGCCTTCTAAGCAAATGATCTCTATGTCCATAGGTAATGGCAGTTTTCAGCCTTTGTTGGGCAAGCTTCTTTCTGCAGCAAGAAGCAGCTAGTACAGAAATGGACAACTGCTCAATGTGCAAAGAATAAGTGTTTGTGAAGTGCTCAAACATAAAGAGGATATTGTTATCATTTACATTCAGTCTAACACTCAAGGAATATTATGTAAGGTATTGGAAGAATGCTGAAAGAACCAGAAATCAAGAAAAAGCAGGCTAAGACAATTTTTTTTTTTTTTTGAAAAACACATGAACTCACAGCAGCTGTGGTTTCTGGTACAAGACCTGCACAAAGTCAAGGCATTTGCATCCCAACATCAATGGCGAGGGACACAGAAGTCCTTCCTTACTTGAGGAGCTAATGAAAGTTGATAGCTCCTGAAGAAAGAAAAGTGAGTTTTGTGGCCCTTGGTAGGGCCAGGATGGTACCAGGATGGTCCCAGATCCATGCAAATACTGGCATCTTTAATTAGACTCACTGGGCTGCAAACAAAATGAAAGAAGGAAAAGAATAAAGAAAGCAGGTAGGAGAGGGAAATTTTGTGGGAGTGATCTAGACAGCATTGTGGGAGGATGAGTCAGTATGGTGGTTCTAATGAAAATTGCCCCTCCCACCATAGGGTCATATAATTTCAGGCTTAGTCCCCACATGATTAACAGTCTCAGAAAGGAATAAGAAGTGCAGCAAATTTCATGATGTCATTGTTTTTTACTGCTGAGCAGTACTCCATTGTGTGCATGTGCTACATTTCCTTTATCCATTCTTCAGTCGAAGGGCATCTAGGTTGTTTCTAGGGCCTGGCTATTAGGAATAATGCTGATATGAACATAATTGAGCATGTGTCCTTGTGATATGATTGAGCACACCTTGAACAGCCTTGGTGCAGCGGGGAGGGGCTTGGACCTGCCTCAGTTGAATATACCAGGCTCTGCTGATTCCTCATGGGAGACCTTGACTTGGAAGAGGTGGAAAGGAGGAGTGAGTTTGGGCAGGGAAGGCTGAGAGGTGGGAGGAGGGGGGAATCTGGGGTTGGTATTTAAAATGAGTAGAAAATTTCTTAACAGAAAAAAGAAAAAATGCAGCCTTGTTGGAGTGCCGGGGACCAGCCTCAGAAGTTTTGAGGGTCTCAAAGGGCAGGGATGTCTGGCAGGTGCAAGAAAAGACTTGGACACACGAGTTGTCTTATAAAATCTGGAGATGTGTGTCTTTTCCACCATTTCCCAATCTGACTCCACCCCAGTCTTTCATTGTAATAATACAAGGAAATAGGGGATAAGAAAGTTTAACAGGTGATTGAGTTGTTTATAATAGTTTTAAAAGTTCTTTTTGTAAATCAGCAAAGTGTACCCCATGCCCCTTGATTGTACATAGAAGTTCCCAGGAAGAAAGCCAGAGCATATCAGCTTATTTTTTTACAGATTAATAATTATCAGAACATCTGAGGTAATCACCCCAGAGGCCATCTACTCGTGGTTTCTCAGAAAGCACAGAAATACAAGCAATGGTTTAAGGTACCAGACTGTCAGCTTCCTCTCAGCCTAAGTCCTTCTTCATCTCTCTGTAATTCGTCAAGTTGTCTTCTAACTAGTTCTGAACAACTCTTGTCTTTTACCCCATCTATTTTTTATTTTATTTATTTATTTATTTATTTTTTTGTTTTTCGAGACAGGGTTTCTCTGTGTAGTTTTGCGCCTTTCCTGGAACTCACTTGGTAGCCCAGGCTGGCCTCGAACTCACAGAGATCCTCCTGGCTCTGCCTCCCGAGTGCTGGGATTAAAGGCGTGCACCACCACCGCCCGGCTGTCTTTTACCCCATCTATATGTCACTCCATCTACAGTTTTCTGCCACCAGCCTTCGGGTTTTTCCCATGACCTGCAGAATAGCTTTAACTCCTGCCATTGTCACAATCTCAATATCATTTCTAATTTCATGGAAACCACCGCAGGAGAGAGAAAGAAAACCATAAAGAGCAAATAGAGTAGGAGGAATATAAGGACCTGTAACAGTTGGATGGGTGAGAACATGACATGTATGCTCCATAAAGTTTGCCCTCAGGACACAAGGGTTGTTTTCCCCCGGCCCACAGAAGGCAGGCTTAGTAGAATATCCGGTGGGGCAGGCCTGGAGGGATTGATGTCCTCATTCTCGTATACCTCCAGCACAGATTCCACTGGCAACAGGTCAGGCTTTTAGAGTGTTAGTCATTCGATGTAGGCTTTATGGCTTCAAAACTCTATGCTACTCCCATGTCTATGGTTCTCTGCTTGCTCCCTTGGACTCAGATTTAAACCCTCAGCTTCTGCTTCAGCACCATGATGTCCTCACTGCCAAGATGATAATGGACTGACTCTCTGAAACTGAAAGCAAGCCTCCAATTAAATGCTTTCTTTTATGAGTTGCCTTGGTCATGGTGTACCTTCACAGCTGCAGACCAGTAACTGAGGAAGAGGGAGATGAATTTTATCAAAGTACATTGTATAAGTATATTAAATTTATGCAGATTAATGAAAATACTATATTTTTTAAAATGTTAACTTTATAAGTTAATAAGCTAAAAGCTGAAATGTGTTTTATGATAACCCACACTCTCTAATACAATAAAAGTACTGTAACGACAAAGATTCTTACAAAATATAGCAAATATATTGTATCATACTGTACCAAAACATTAGATGGCTATTTCATCAGATGTCAAGTTGGGAGAGTTGGGAGAGTGGTGGTAGGTGGGTGACAGTGACATGTTAGAGATATGACAGGTTCTTTCTTCATTAGTCAGGCCCTGATTAGCATAAATTTTTATTATTTTCCAGAGACCTTAGTATTAAGCAATGGGCAGCTTGACAGTTGCTTCTATAGCAAGGTGGCAGTTATTGATCTTGCTTTTTCACATCTTTTCATTTCTATGCCACAGTAGATGATATTTTTAATTAATAAAATTTCATCTATTACTATATGTGTTAAACACTGGTGAAAATTCACAATATCTTATCACAAGAATGCTTTGCTTATGACAACCAGTTTCATTCTACATTTTTATAACCTTTGTTTGTTCTTCCTAATATATCATAATATATAGCACATGATGCTAATGTTTAATACAGAATCCACAATGATTTTGAAAAATACAAATAAAAGCACATTACTTATTACTCATATTATCAAGTATTTAATGTAAGTATTAAGCTAGGATTGAAATTATCTTACTATGTGACCCTAACCATTATACACTATTCTAGATATTGTGGCCTAAAGTGAAAGATCATGTCTCTCTTTAAGGATTAAGATATTGAATCATTAATAATCTAATTCTGTAACCATTATTAACACCAAAAGCATTTTAGCTAACCATTTATAAGGATTTGTTTCATTCCAAGTTCAATTATGTCAATTTTCTATGAATAGAATATTACATTTCAGCCTTTAAATGTTCACTTTTTAATCTACCATATTAAATATTATTCACATAAGTGCTGATACTTTTAAATCAATTCATATATTTAAAATTGTGAAGACTGACAAGATAACTCAGAAGGTAGAGGTGCTTGCTGTCATAACTGACACTAAAGTTTAATCCTCAGAAGCTACTTGGTAGAAGGAGTAAACTGATCTATCAAATGTTATCATTTGACCTTCATGGTATGCATGTGCCCCCCCACCATAGAACATCTCTAAATAAATTAAAAGCAAAAAAAAAAAAAAAGGACTCTTTTGAGTTATCATTTAGGTCAGGGGACTACCAAAAAATACAATCCATTGCTGTTGCACTTGGGTGTCTCCAAGAGGCTGAAAATAGATCCCTGTTATAGAGGACATCATGAATTTTGGAAGCAAGACCCAGAGGACTTGAATTGGAGTACATGAAGCTGCTATGCAAGCGTTCAAGGGAGGGAGGCAGTGAACAGTCCTCCATAGCTGTACCTCCTATGGACCGTAAGGGTGATGACCATGTGACAATGATCCTAAGAGTGCAGCAGTGACGCTAATATTTGGTGGCATCCAACAGTTCTATACTTAGACTTTAGGCCCAATTAACAGGGAGGGAATTGTTTCTGGTACTGGAAACATAGCCAAGTGCCTGTGGGTAATTCATGAAGTCATAGATTTTAGAGGAGGACCTAGTACAGCCACATTCTTGGGGCAACATAATTCCTGACTGCATTCAAATACTTATCCTTATACCAAGCAATAAGTGTAGCTCTTAGCATTCATCAAAGAAACTTCTCTTTGGGACAGATGAAGAATATTATAGAAAACCACAACTGTTCAAAGGGTTGAGAACTAGTGTTATTGGAGTAGCCCCAGCCAAATCTATAACACAATTCTGCTTGTAATCACAGGGAATATTGCAGAAGAGGGGGAAAATTTTGTGAGTCAGAGGATCAGAAAATTTGCTGTGAGACTACATATTCTACAAACGACTGGGAAGTGTCCCCAGGATTCCTCAACAATGTGGCTGCCTAAATAAGACCTGAACAAGTACAGAACCAACAGATATGCTAGCATGAAAGGCAGATTTCTCATATCTCCACCATAAAAAAATGAATTACAGGCAACTAAGGATTTCTAAGAGAGAGAAATAGTCTTCCCAAAGAATGTTCCTCAAGCTTGCTAACCAATACCAAGTGGATAACTCTGAAGTCAAACGTATAAGTAATGCTAAAGAGATCATCAAGGTTGCATATCCATATTTGGACATAGATACATATGTAGCTTAAGTTTTCTCCAGACCTGCCTGGCCCACAGTCAGGACAAATCTCTCTCACTCGCCAGTCCCACAGCCACTTAGACCCAACCGAGTAAACACACAGAGACTTACATTGCTTACAAACTGTATGGCCATGGCAGGCTTCTTGTTATCTAGTTCTTCTGTCTTAAATTAACTCATATCTATTAGTCTATAAGTTGCCACATGGCTCGTGGCTTACTGGTACCGCTGGCAGTGTCTCTCTGACTCAGCCTTCCTATTCCCAGAACTCTCTTCTCTACTTGTCCTGCCTATACTTCCTGTCTGGCTACTGGTCAATCAGCATTTTATTTATACAGAGCGATATCCACAGCATACATATATATGTATTTATGTTACTATATGTATATATGTATGTATATAACAATAACAAAGATGAAAAGGCAGCAATTTTGAGGAGGAGCAATGTGAAAATGCATGAAAAGGATTAAAGGAAGGAAAGGGAAGGGAAAAAATCACTTAATAACATTTTAATTTAAAAATGTTTAAAATTAATTTATAGTGATGTTTTAAAAGTTTGAATGTCTAAGTAAGAGCACACATATTATAATTAATGTTAAAGTTTTCATATGAAAAATGATTACCACAATCACAAACTTTGGCTATAGAACACAATTTTGTTTTTGTTATATAAAAGAAAAATTAATGCTTTTTGGGGAGGGGATGTTATTTTTATTCAGTAATATAGCAACAAATAAATTACCCTTGAACCACAAAATAAAGTCCTATCCACACTCATGTAAATAACTTTAACTAAACTTAGTGGGATTCTGTCATGGTTACTTGTCATGGTTACTTTTCTATTGCTGTGACAGAACACTAGGATCAAGACAACTTATAAAAGAAAGCTTTTAATCTGGGTTTACAATTAAAGAGGATTAGAGTCTATAATGCTAGAGTAAAGGCATGATGAAAGAAAGCAGTCAGATTTTACAGTGTGATCCTCAGGAGAGGACAAAGAAGAAGGACAGACTAGGAATGGCATGAGTCTTTTTAAACCTCAAAGCCTATCCCTGTGACAGACTTCCTCTAACAAGGCCTGGTTTTCTAATTTTTCCCAAACAGTTCTACCAGCTTGTAACCAAATGTTCAAATACATGAGCCTTTGTAGCCTTTGCATTTCAAACCACTACATTAAACACGTTGACTCTCATAGGTGTGTAGCCATATCATAATGCTAAAAAAAAGTAAAAATAAATAAATAAATAAATAAAAACCTTTAGTCCAACTTCAAATGTGTAGATTGACTTTCATAGTCTTGACACGACTTAAAAGTCAAAATTCCAAAGTCTCTTCTGAGCATCAAAATCTCCCAATTATAACACCCCTATAGGATAAAAATCAAAACACAAATTACATACTTTAAATGTACTATAGCACAGAATGTTTGTTATCACGACAAAAGGAAGGAATGGAGCATAGTGAGGAATTACTGGACCAAAGCAAAACGGAACCCAGCAGTGCAGGCTCCCAATCCATTAATATAATGTCTGATATCAAAGGGCTCAGATGGCTCCACCCTTCCAGGTTTGCTTACTGTAATACACTTCTCTTCCTTGGGCTGATTACACTCTCTGTGTACAAAATCCTTGACAAATGTCTCGTGCTCTCAGAGTCCATCATTATTTTATTATAAACCCAAGGTTTTCCTAGCACTTTCATCCTTGTCTCTTCACACTCATTCTTTGCTCTACTGCAGCTTACTTACAGAAGCCCCTCTTCCCACCACATTCCTTGGAGACCCTACTTCTTAGTGTGGACAGGATACTTCTAGCTCTTTCTCACAATACCTCTCAGCCTTTTGTCTTAGATAAACTATTCCTCTGTGATGCCAACTGAACTGTAGAATCACTCTATACAAAGAATTCTATACTCTCAACACTTTTCTAAGATCC
Organism: Peromyscus eremicus; assembly: GCF_949786415.1. Taxonomy (NCBI): domain Eukaryota; kingdom Metazoa; phylum Chordata; class Mammalia; order Rodentia; family Cricetidae; genus Peromyscus; species Peromyscus eremicus. Next base: position 64,880,317 of record NC_081427.1, read on the forward strand.
AGAGAAACCAACAGAAGCTAAGCAATGAAGCAAAGTGAAGATATGATATCAACACTTTGTATTACCTCAGTTATATCTCCAGATACTCATACAGTAGCCCCAAAGCCCTAACATAAACAACCAAGACAATATGATTCCACCACAACCAGTACAGCAGACCATAAAATGCAATGTAAGTGAAGAACAAGACACAGACTTCAAAATAACAACGATGGATATATTCAATGTCTTTGAAGTGGATAGGAATCAATCCCTTAATAAAGACTGTGAAAAAACAAAACAAAAAAGAATCAAAGAAAATAGTAAAAACAGTTTGAGACTGGTAAGTAGAAATAGAATTTCTAAGGCAAACCCAAACTGAAGTAAAACTGGAAGTAAAAATTCTAGGGAGTCAAACAAAAGCCTTATAACAGAGTACAAGATGTGGAAGTGAGAATTTAGGCATTGAAGACAAGGTAGAAAAATGGACACCTCAGTCAGAGAAAATATAAAATTTAAAACAAATCCAGGTATGTAACATATTGGAAATCTGGGATACTGTGAAAAGATCCAATCTATGATTATAGGACTAGAGAAATGAGAATAAATCCAGGTCACCTGCACAGAAAATATTTTAACAACATCAATTTGTTTTTTGTCTTTTTGTTTTCTCCAACCTAGAGAAAGAGGTGCATACCAAGGCACACAAAACACCAAATACACAGAACAAAAAGAAATTCTTCAAGCCACATAATAATCAACACAATAAATGTACAGAACAAAGAAAGAATATTAAAAACTGCAAGGGAAAACAAGCAAGTCTTGTATAAAGACAGACTATTATTTTTAATATCTGATTGCTCAGTGGAAACTCTGAAAGTCCGAAGAGCCAGAAAATTTTTCTATAAACTCAGAAAAACCACAGACGCAAGTATAAATCACCATATGCATAAAAATGTCAACTGTAATAGATAAAGAAAAGAATTACATGACAAATATATTCAGCTTTACAGAAGGAAAACTTCAATCTGAAGATGTTAGCCAGACCCAAAGAAACACAAGGGATAAATAATCCTAGAACAGTACATTGAAAAGGGGGATAAAAATCCATATAATAACAACAAAATAACAAAAATCAGTAAATGCTTCTCATGTATAATTCTAAATTTTAATGGCATTAATTCCTCATTGAAAAGATAAAGACTAACAGAATGGATTAAAAACCAAGATCTGTCCTTACGTTGCCTCCAAGAAACATAACTTACTCTCAAGGATAGACATTATCTCAGAGAAAAAGATAGAAAAAAGTATTAAAAGCAAATGGACCCAAGAAGGAAGCAGCTGTAGTCATTTTAAAATTAGGCAAAGTAGACTTCAAACTAAAGCTAATAAACAGATATAGGGAAAGACACTACATAGGCATCAATGGAAAAATCCACCAATAGGATATTGCAGTCCTTAGCACATATGTACCAAAAATGTGAACATCCATTTTCATTAATACTACTAAAGATAAAAATCACATATTGACCCTCACAAAGCATTAGTGGATAGTGGATGACTTCTATACCCCACTCTGCACAATAGACAGGTATTCCAGACAAAACTAAACATACATGCTAGAGTCAAGTAAAACTACAAATCAAATGGATGTAGCAGAGATACATAGAACATTTCACCAAATTTATATGTGTATATAAACATAAGTGTATACATATAAAGATATATGTGTTTATATATAAATATCTATGTATATATACATAGATATATATGCAAGTTCATATAGTTAAGTGCCTACATAGGAAAAAAATTAACTGAGTGATCTCATATTTGTAACTTAATGATACACCTGAACACTCTAAAACAAAAAACAAAAAGAAAAGAAATCTTCCTCAAAAGAGAAGGTGGTAGTTTGAAAGAAAATGGCCCCCAAAGGAGCTATGGCCATGCTGGAGTAGGTGTGGTCTTGTTGGAGGAAGTGTGTCACTGAGGAGGCAGGCTTTGAGGTTTCATATATGCTCAAGCCACATCCAGTGAGTCAAACCATATCCTGTTGCCTGTAAATCAATATACAAGGACTCACAGCTCCAGCACTATGTCTGCCTGCACGCTGCCTTGCTTCCCACCATTACAATAATGAACTAAACCTCTGAAGTGTTAAGTGAGCCACCCTAATTCAAGTTTTTACTTTATAAGAGTTGTCATGGTCATGGAGTCTCTTCACAGCAATAGAAACCCTACGACAGAGTAGATGGCAGAAAATAATGAAACTTGGTACTGAAATCAATAAAACAGAAACAAACAAAGACACTAAAAATTTTAGTGAAATGAAGTTGGTTCATTGAGAAAAATTAATAAGATAAACCCTTAGCCAAGTTAAATAAAAAATGGAAAAATGTAATTAATAAAATTCTAATGAAAAGGGAACATCATAACAGAGTAAGGAAATCCAGAGATTCATAAGGATATTCTTTAAATATCTATACTTCAACAAAGTGGAAAACCTGGAAGAAATGGGTGCATTTCTTGATATAAATGGTCTACCAAAGTTAATCAAGATTGGAAAAGCAATTTAGGGAGACTCATATCCCCTAGTGAAATAGAAACATAAATTAAGTCTTCCAAGCCCCCCCCCAAAAAATGTCCAGTGCCAAATATATTGAGCACAGAATTATACCAGATCATTAAAGAAAAATTAACAAAAGTACTTCTTAAAAAATTCCACAAAATAGATATTAACTAATGTGTTGTTGTTTTTTACTCTTTACTCTTACTATTCTTTTGTGGACCCATCACCCATTTCCCTTATTCTAAATTATAAATGCTCCAGGTTAGCTTGGCTTGTTTCTTGCCAGCTTTCTTTAAATTATCCCATCTACCTTTTGACTCTGGGCTTTTACAGTTTCTTACTTCTGTATATCTATCTTTCTTTCACTTATTCCATGGCTGGCTGTGTGGCTGGGTAGCTGGCCCCTGACATCATCCTTTATTTCTTCTTCTTCTTGCTCCTTCATTTCTCCTCCCAGAATTCTCCTCCTATTTATTATTTCTGCCTGCCAGGCCTGCCTATCCTTTCTCCTGCCTTGCTATTGCTGTTTAGCTCTTTATTAGACTAATCAGATTTTTTAGACAGGGAAAGTAAAATAGCTTCACAGAGATAAACAAATGCAACATAAAAAATCCAATATATTTTTACATCATTGAAACAAATGTTCCACAAAATAAACAAATGTAACACACATTAAAATAATAGTCTACAACAAACTAACATTTCTTCATGCTTTTTATGAGACCTCAATTATCCTGATTCCTAAAGCATAGAAAATCCCAACAAGGAAAGAAAAATACAAACTGATATAGTATATGAATATATATGTAATTTTATTATATTTTATTGTGTTTTATTTCTTTGTTTGCTTTCTAAAGAGAGAATAAAGAATATAGAATTGGGTGGTTGATAAGTTGTTAAAGTCTTGGAGGAATTGGTGGAAGGAAAACCATTATTGGAATATGTTATATGAAACTTTTTCAATTAATATAAAATTCTCAATAATATACTTGTAAACTGAATGTAAGAATACATAGATAATATTATCCACCATAATCAAGTTATGCTTCATCACATAGATAAAGAGATGGTTCAAAATACATAAATCAATAAACATAATCTACCACATAAACAGGTTGTACAACAAAGCCAACTGATCATCTTATTTAGATGCAGAAAAATCCTTTGACAAACTCCAGCATCCCTTCACGATAAAGGTGTTGGAGAGTCTAGGGTTACAAAGGGCATGCCTCAGCATAATAAATGCAACTTACAACCAGCCCACAGTGAATATCAATCTAAATGGAGAGAAACTCAAACATTTCACTAAAATCAAGAACATAAAACTAGGATGTCCACTTTCTACAAAGTACCTATTCAGCATAGTACTTGAATTCTTAGCTGGAGAAATAAGACTACTGGAGGAGATCAAGAGGAAAAAATATAAAGGAAAAACCTCAAAGTATCTTTATTTGAAAATGACATAATTTTATACAGAAAAGACTCTAATATCTCAACCAGAAAACTTTCAGCAAAGCAACAGGATATAAAATTAATATTAAAAATTAGTAACCTTCTTATATACAAATGACAAACAGACTTGGAAAGAAATCCAAGAATTAATGGCATTCTTAGTAGTCTAAAACAAAACAACAACAACAACAAAACATTGAGGTATCGCTAACCAAGCAAAAGACTCATATAATAAAAACTATAAAAACTTCAAGACACTGAAGAAAGAAATAGAATATATGAGAAAATGGAAAGATTTGTCATGCTCATAGATCAGTAGGGTAAATATAGTAAAATAGGCCTTCCTAGCAACAGAAATTTACAGAATCAACACAACCTTAATGAAAAATTCAACACAGTTCTTCACAGAAATTGACAGGAAAACTTTCAGCTTCATATGGAAACACACACATGCACAAATACATAAACACACAGATTGTAGAAACAATCCTGAATTTTAACGGAAATACATTAACTTAATGTAAATTGTTAAGAATAACTAAGAAATACAAGTTAATGGTTAGTCTCCTTACCAATAATACAATTTTTAATGTGTTCAAAACTATACTTGAGGTCATGATAAGTACTAATATAATTAATCATGAGAATAAGCCTTACTTAACCTACTTTGTTTTCAAAGTTAAGCCTAAAACAAGCAACTAGAAACAAGCAAAGTTTGTGTATCCAGATATACCTAATAGATGGTCCTCAAATGCTTCAGAGATCTGTGACTACGACTTTAAAAATGTTTAAACTTCCCATAATAGATAGAACTGCCCCATCCTAGTGGGATGCCTTAAGATAGCCAAGAAGATAGATGGGGCATGACAACTCCACCTAGATTGTGGTAATGCCCCATGACTGACCTGATGACAGGGCTCTGCTTGCACTGTGGACACTTTAGGGTTGGTTGCCTGTTCAAAGTAAGGTCAGTTCCCCAAGATGCTCCTCTACAAAAGAATCTCAGACCTGGGTCTGTCAGCCAAGGCCTATGCTGCTCTCTATGACAGCTAATGATTAAATGCTGTCCTGTGTGACAGCTGAAGGTTTATAACCACTGACCCCAATAAAACTATGGAAACCACCAGAACTAATGCGTAATAGGTTTCTGTCATTTTAATTGATACATAGACAATTTAGATTATATTTCCATTTATAATTTATCATTATCAGATCTCTGAGGATAGTGAATGACTGTAGGTTTAACATCAGCAAGCACCCAGCTCATTTCCCATGGCTTCAGCTGCCTTCTCAGTTCTCATATGTAAAAATCAGGAAACAGGCCTCACTTTTCCTAGAGCTAATACTAGGTCTGGACACAGTTTACCTTGTTATCAGACTTTCAAAAAGAAATAAACTCACAAAACAAATTTCAATGTAACTTTTTACTATTTCTTTATTTAAAGGAATTCCCTTTATAATGACTGCCCTCAGTAGTCAACCTTATGTGTCTTGTAATGAATGACTGTATAGAAAAGAGTATAGAGTTTAAAGCCTAAGCTATGAGGATCAGAGAAAATGTCTTCTGGATAGAGGAAAAGGTGTTGATGCATTGAACCCAGAATCAGTTTTGGGTTCCCAACCTATTACTATAACATGAGTCTACTGCCTTGTCCACAATGTGCATTTCAGTAAAGATTACAAGCCTTGGTAATACTAACATGTCTAAAACTTATTTTTTTGTAAATTTAAAAAATTCCTGTAAGCTTCAGGGAATCAAGTTCTTGTAAGCTTCAGGGAATTGGCTTGGATCCACCTCTTATGAGTCAAATGGACTCCAGATAAGTACTGTCAATCAACAGCCTAATTCTCTCACCTATCTATTCCTAAGGGTGGGATCTCTTCCCCTTTTCTCATTTTGAGACTCTGCTCTACTAGCTATCAGGACCATGGGCCTAAAATTTAAATAACTAAGAAAAAAAATTTCCCCCTAAACTCCTTAACTTTATCTTCTGCCAATATCTGTTATAGCAGTTTTCCAATCAATTAAAGACTACAAACTGCTCCAACTGCTGCCTATACTTGTCTAGCCCCAGATTATCTTGAAGAGTCTAGACAGCTAGTTTAACAGCCTGCTCTTCCTGGACTTGACCAACATTCCAGCTTTTTGGGTCCCCAAGGACACCCCAATGTCAGCAGTAAGCAGTTATAGATGATTACATCATCATTATCAACAAAAGGGCTGGATGTTGTTGCAAACCCAGGACAAATGGCTGAGGTACCCATTTAACATCAAAGCTGGATCTGGCAACAAGGTTCTCTCAGCATCATCCCTCACTCTCTACCTGTTACAGGGTATGGTTCTAATTCCCCACCTTCTACTTGTAACTTTTCAGCCCAGAGCTCTTCCCTATATAATCCAGACATTTTGGTTGCCCATCCATTGTGGATCTTTGGCCTTCTGGCTGCATTATGTGGTTTCCCTCTCTCCCTTCTCCCTCCCCTTCACTCTGTCCCCACATGGCCCATCGTAGTATGGTCATATCCACTCCCAGATAGCTCTGCCTCTGTCCATACTCTCCCACATATCTACAACAAACTTGCTCCTTCACCATACTAAGAGCAGGCATGTCCTTTCCTTTCCTTTCCTTTCCTTTCCTTTCCTTTCCTTTCCTTTCCTTTCCTTTCCTTTCCTTCCCTTTCCTTTCCTTTCTTTTTCTTTCCTTTCCTTTTTATTTTATTTTATTTTATTTTTCATTCACTAATAGGGAGTGGAACCAGCCCAAGAGAAAGAAGCGTGTTGCAGTCAACAAAACTGAAAGGCGTTGGAGATGTAAAGAGTGTTTTGACATCAGACATAGAGATGCAGAGTTTGGAATTTGCTGAGCCTCATTTTGGTTTTGCTTTGGTCCAGTATTTTCTCGCTCCTTTTCCTATTTTTTAGAATGACAATATATATCCTGTTGGATATAGATGTATATATGTTGGAAACATATGGTATTTTTTTATTTTATTTTACATGGTATTTATTTTATTTTACATGGTTAAGAGATTGCATGAATCTCAGAAGAAACTTTGACCTTTAGACTTTTAAACAAATTTGAGACTGTAATAGACTATGGGGACTTCTGTATATGGACTAAATGCTTTTTGCATTATGTTATATCCAGGGAGTAGAATTTGGTGGTTTGAAAGAAAATGGCCCCTATACGGAGTAGAGCTATCAGGAGTTGTGGCTTTATTGGAGTAGGTGTGGGCTTGTTGTAGGAAGTGTGTCACTGTGGGAGTGGACTTTGAGGTCTCCTAAGGTCACACTATACACAATGTGGACATAGAATCCTTCTCATGCCTGAGGATCAAAATGTAGAACATTCAGCTCCTTCTCCAGCGCCATGTTTGGCTCTACACTACCATGTCCTGCCATAATGATAATGGACTAAGCCTCTGAAACTGTAAGCTAGCACCAATTAAATGTTTTCATTTATACAGTTGCCATGATCATGATGTCTCTTCACAGAAATAAAAATCATAACTAGGACAGACTCTATAGAAGTATTCTTTCAATTTTATATTTTAAATGCCCCCATTTTTACATATAATCCAAACCAATTCATGAATAAATATGATTTATAACATGAATTTATAATTATATTTGCTACCGTAGGTTTTGCAAGGATCATGGAGTTTTAGTGGACAGTAAAATGTGAGTAAAATGTATACAAACTAAAGCCAGGAGCTGGCTTTATCCAATTTCACGTTGATTGCACACAAAAGCACACATCAGGCTTATATTCATAAACTTGTGTCTGATACAGTTATCAAATTTCTTTAAGATTTTGTCAAGAGGTATAACACTTTCATGGCAGGAAAATACATATATGAAGTGTATATAATGTTAGTCATTTTGAAAAGATTACCTTAAAGAGATCACTGCTAATTTAACAAGGTAGTTCAAATATTAGACTAAAAAGAAGTTATTTCCTATTAGTTCTTCAGAATAACAGATTTAAATCAAAGTCACAAAATATTTGAGTAGCTGTTAGAAGCCAAGTACACACGAAAAAATAGGTTGTAAGATTGTGAGATTGGTCATCTTTTTAAAACATAGCATGGTACCTTATAAAGTTGGAATTTTAGAACTGATTTCCTCTCTCTTCCACATGCATACCAGGGCATTCATGACCTGCCCTACACATCATAAACAAAAATTCACAAACACACACATCTACAGTAATAAAAAATAAAAATTATTTAAATTTAACTGATGAAATAGATGCCTTTTTTATTTTACCAAATAAAAACATTTACTTACAACAAATCCTATATAATACTATTCTAATTTTCTTGGGAAAGTACTTTTTAACATAAATATTTATGAATAAGCAAAATCAATTATTCAACTAATGGGTAGAAAACTAAATAAAAGATATGGGCATTATAACACACATATAAAGAATAAATGGAAATTCATGAAGTTGATTGAAAGTTAAACAACATAAGTTAAATCTGTCTAGGGAAATTAAATTAATTATGTGAAATAATGTATGTATTTGCACATTCATCTTTAAATGGTAATTTAAAGTAATAGAGTATCAACATATTTGTATATTATTCAAATACATCCCATTAAATTTTAAGATTTGTTTTCCAAAGGTAGAATTTCTTAGTGATCATTTTGTCTCTCTTTCATGAATAATATCTTTTGAGATGAACATTTTCCTTATTTCTACTCCACAGACAGGTACCACTTACATACTTGAAGTCTCAGATGCTTCCTTAAATTTACAAACAATGGGCATTCAATCCCAACCATGTGAATTAAACTCAGTTATGTTTGTTTCTCTCATAGTATATGTGATTTGTATCACTATTTATTTGAATTTTTTCCTACTGTTTTATGAAATTCATGTAACTAGGGGTGTTTTCTTTATTTTCTGTTATATATCATGTAACAAGGATTAAGTGCTCACTACCCAATTTCCACCTCATCAGATCAATGACATTCAGCCATCTTTGATGCTTTTGTAGCTGTTACCAGTCCTTTTAAGGTATTAAATATAGAAAGTATCAATTGACTTCTGTAGGCTCTAGAGATAGTTCTAATTTAAAATTCAAATTTTTAATCTCCTTTTTTATCCTTCATTGCAATAAGGTTATGGCAACAAATGCCTCTCTAAACACCAAGTAAGACAAAAAAGATATCAGAACCTTTTATCAATCAGTAAAACTTAAGCTGACAGGGTGCACTGAGCCTAGAAGAGGATTAGCATGCTATATTATGTGAATGTTTATGTGGCATCATTGACCTTCTATAAAAATTTTTCAGCCATTCTTAGTATAGTGATAATTTAAACTTTAAATCAAAAAATAATGTTCACATTGTTATGACTGTTTAAAATTAAATATCTGTATAAAATTGTGTTGTAATATATCTTTCCTCTCATCTTTTTTTTTTAATCCTTGCTATATCCATTTAAATCCCCTTTGTCAAAAGTCAGATGATAGCAAGCCATCTGGTGATTATTTGTGTTTTGTTTTCCTTGGATAGCTTTATTCTGAAACTCTCTCTCTCTCTCTCTCTCTCTCTCTCTCTCTCTCTCTCTCTCTCTCTCTCTCTCTCCCTCTCTCTCTCTCTCTCTTTTGGTTTGTTGAGACAGGGTTTCTCTGTGTAGTTTTGGTGCCTGTCCTGGATCTTGCTCTGTAGACCAGGCTAGCCTCAAACTCATAGAGATCCTCCTGGACATGCCTCATGAGTGCTGGGATTAAAGATGTGTGCCACCATTGCCTGGCTTATTCTGGAACTCTTAACTTTCATTATGTACTGGGGTTTCTGCATCTTAGCACCAAAGCACATTTGTTTTCTTGGTATGAGAAGTTCTTTTTTGTTACTCTAAGTCAACCAGAAGTAACAGTTCCTTTTCTTATTCAATAATTCATTAATATTGTTTAAAATCCTTGTCAAATTTGTTTTCAAGACACCATTCATGGGGCGGGGGTACATTGTGAGAAACCTAGTATGTGTGAAAATATCTTTGTTATTTGGTAAATTGGTTAAATGTTGAATATTATATTAAATATTTTACTCAAAACTAATTAGAAAATTAGCAAAACTAATTTTCAACTATTGTCAAGCACTGTTATTGAAATATCCTGTGTGGCAAGCACATACCCTGGTTACAGGGGAGGAATAATCACTCTTGATTTGGATTTGGTATAACACTCATTTATTCACACAATAAGATTACAAGCAATATTTATCCTGTCTTCCAAGTGGCAGAGGGAATTCCTCTCCAGGTGTACAGATCCGGACTCATCAGGTCTGTTCCTCCAGATCTCAAGTCAGCCTTCCTGTGGTCAACCTGGTCTGTGCTGAGGACAGGATCTTTCATCCCTGGTGAAGGAGAGTCATCTCGCTCGAGGATCTGACGAGCTATGTTGGTCGGGTCTGAGGCTTCATATTTTATACCCCTTTCTGGGTAGGTTTCTAGTCTTATCCCTACTTCCACACATAGCTTATAGCTTATCACTACTCCATTTGTGGTTTACTTATGTCATTCTATTGCTTATCACTCCTGACCAGGGTTGTTCACCCTAGGTCTTACATGTTGCTTACATCCTGGGAGTTTTTCTTTTCCTATGGAGTAGCCCTTTTCTCTCCTTCCTCCTTCCTCCTTTCTTCCTTTAATTTCTCATTTCCCATATTCCTCCCTTCATTCCTTCATTGCTTCCTTCATTCATTCTTCCTTAGCTTCCTTCCTTACTTTCTTCATTCTTTTCTTCCTTGCTCCTGTTCTCCCATTAGTTGGTATCATTCTCTATCACTTTATGCCTTTAGGTTAGTCTCTGAGTTTCTACTGCTTTAAGGACTGCAATGGTATAATTTAATGATGTTTGTATGGCATTTGTTATGGAAGACATTGTTATTAATCATAATGTTGTGAAATTATTCTAATTTCTATTTTAAATTAATAGTACTGTCTTAGTTGGTGTTTCTACTGCTGTGATGAAACACCATGACCAAAAAGCAAGTTAGGGAAAAACAGCTTATTTGGCTTATACTTCCATATTGCTGTTCATTATTGAAGGAAATCAGGACAGCATTCTGGAGGCATGAACTGATACAGAAGCCATGGAGGGGTGCTGCTAACTGGCTTACTTCCCCTGGCATGTTCAGCCCATTTTCTAATAGAACCCAAGACCACTGGCTCTGGGTTAGCACCACCCACAAAGAGTTTGGCCCTCCTCCATTGATTGCTAATAGAGAAAATGCCTTACTGCTAGATCTCAGGAAAGGAAAGTATTTCCTCAACTGAGAATCCTTCCTCTCTGATAACTCTAACTTGTTTGTTATGTTGACATAAAACAAAACAGTACATGATCCATTCAATATGCTATGCAAGAGCTCCCCTAAACACCAAGGAAGACAAAACAAACAAACAACAACAATAACAACAAAAAAACCACAAGGTTGAGCTCTGAGCCCAAACAGAGAATTCATGGGTGATGTTACTTGAATGCATTACAACACATCATTGTTCTTATAAAGAAATTATCCAACTGCTGTTAATATAGTAACATGATAACTTAAAATTAGTGAGATTTACTTAACTCTTAGCAGGAAGAAAATGCAGTATAATTTGAAAAGTATGAGTAACAAAAACAATAATAGGTCCAGCCTATATTGTTTTCTCTCAGGGTCTGTGGAAATCTAACAACCAGCTGAGTATTCTAATCTGAGGGATATCAAATGAATCTAAGCACACTGAATTCTTTAGTCTATTCACTTTATTCTAAATCCATTCCCTTTATTCTTCTAAGTCAATTCTATCTACACAGTTTCTTTTCTGTTCTCATACTTAGCTCCTCTCGGTCCCTCCTGCTCTCAGTCCCTTCTGCTGTTCTCTCATCATTCTACCTAGTTCTTTCCATCTTCGCCCTCATCTTGTTCTTCTCAATCAATTCCCCCAGTTTTGAGAGGGAAACAGTATGTGTATACACAAGCACTAATTCTTTGGTAAAGCAATTAGAGGCTTGAAGTTTTCACATAGCTGAGAGAGGTGATGGGGATCCAAACATAAAGCAATAAATCTCAGCTTCCAATTACAACCCAAAAGAGGAGTGAATAAAGGGGAGTTCTCTGGTAGGGTCAACTAAAGGCTAAGATCAATTAGGGAATCTAGGAACAGCATCTGGCTGAGGAGGTATTAAAACTTAATTTGCACAAGGAAGAAGCTTGGCACCTATCACCTGCCTGGCCTTGACAATCTCCTTGGGTCAGTGGGAAGTAACTACCTTAACTCAGTAACTAAGAAGTAGCTAAAACATCATCCCAGGAATGTGAGCAGTAAACCTCTTAAGTTAGGGTCTTGGGTAAATAACCCGGGGTGAAGGTAAGGAGTTGTGGATTTAATTGTTAGTGGTTCTTTTCTCTCTGTGTAGGTAAGATAAGCTAATGTTTATCTGTGTGTAGTTTTGTCCTTAGAAAAAAAGTATCTTTGTTGAAATACTTTTGTCTGGAGAATGGCTCTGGCCAGATGTGTATTAATGAAAAGTAAACACAGCTGGGGACAGTTGTCCAGTTACCCCACATGTATAGGGAAAGTTGTGCCCAAGATTGAGATGCAATCGTGAGATTACATGTTCTCATAACATGGAGATGCACGGTAAATGGGGAGAGTCATAGCTGTTGTTGTATAAGAAGTTTACAACAAGAAACAGCCAGTTCATTCAAAAGGCGGTAATTCCCTAACGCCTTGTGTGATGGTATCCTCTAACAGAAGCCTTAGTTCTGATAGGTTGACCTTCTGAACTCTAGTTGTCACTGCTGTATACGCCCATGGACTTTTGCTACCAGCGGCTCTCAATAAAAGAGGACTTAGATGTTTTAAAGATGGGAAGACCTTGTAAGGAGAAATATTGATAATATTAAGGAACTCAAAATACCTACTACCTCTAGGCACAATAGACAGATATTTTGGTTAGTATGCTCTATAATTCATCTATGAACTTTATATACATTTATAATTTAATTGCTTCTTGATAACCTATTTATGTAATGTTTTGAAAAAATTCATTTTGCTATTGTTTTGTAATACTATTTACTCTCTTAAAATTTATTTTTACTAGTGTTAGTATAGCCTTTTAAATCTTCATATATTTGCTATTACTTCATTGTAATATGTCTTAATCTGTTAACAATGAAAGATTTGTGTCTTTGAAACTAAAATATTTCCTTTTTAATTCATTGTAAACATTATTATCATTTAAGAATTTTAATTTAAGCTTATATTTATGTTTAAACAAAAATAAATTATAATGAAAATGAGATATTTATGTTCTAGGTTTGATGTGATGATAAAGTTTGGAGCAAACGAATAACTAATTATATATAATGAATAATTCTAATATTTCAGACCTTATTATTTTACAAAAAAGCTAACCTTATAATAACAATGCTTTGACCTGATCAACAGATCATTTGCATTATACTATGTGTTCATATGTAACTGATTTTATATGCATAAATGCATGAGTTTAGTTCTACAAGGCTTTGTCTTTCAACGTGTATCTTGAGCAGTTAAGTCACACTTCCCTTCTCAGCTCTACCTTTGGACAATGGCTTAACTCTATCAATAATCATGAATTATCTTAAACCTGCATAACAAATTTTATTTAACAGTAAATGTTTTATTTAGTCCTCTACAGGTTTTATCTGCTTTTTATCACATCATGAATTAAAAGGATGTAATCTGGAGATGAAGCACTCTTTTAAAATTTTTTATTATAAATTTTTATTTTCACTAAAAAGAGTAATGAATGAATTCTTCAAAGTGAAATTCATGATTTACTTCTTAGAAGATTAGCAAACCTGTCCTTCAATCAAGAAACAGTGCAGAGAATCTGACATCAAAGTCTAGATGTAATTTCCAATTTCTATCTTAGAATTTTAAAGTTTCTCTTTCAGGTAAAATAAATGACTCAGAATATAAAAGCACTTGCTGTGTGAGCCTGCTCATCTGAGTTCAATCTCTGCAAGAAGAAAGAACCAACTGACCTGAGAAAGTTGTTTTCTGACATTCATACTCATTTTGTGACAAGCTAGTGCCCCTGTTGATACACATGCACAAATAAAATATTATAATAATAATAAAAAGTAAACTTAAAAGGGTTTCAGTTAAAAATTGAGAATTTATGTAGATTATCTTACATATAGTGCAAATTAGTCTCAAACTCATGATCCTTCTTAGATTTTGCAGGTATGCATCTATACTCAGGATGCAAAATGATCTTTTAATTAATTGTTTCTAAGTCAAAGCTGCATTTGTATGTCTCCTTAGATTGAAAGTCATATTTTTGATTAGTCATATATCTATTTTAATTTTTTGAGATTATAAGATAATTACAGAAATGCTTTTAAAAATCAGGTTCTGGGAAACATGACTGTATTTTGCTCAAGACTCTTGTTTCTTCTTTTTTTTGCCAATATTACTTGAGGAACTTATGTGATATGTTGCAGATAATATCCTCAAAGTCATCTGAGGCATCATGGAAATTTTGAGGTTGAAGAAGAGAAGCAGATACCCTAACAATGTTGGATACCAACCTTTTCACCCAGCTAAAAGAATATGTTATTCTAGATTTCCCAAGAAATGAATATATTTCAGCTATTACTCTATGGAGACGTGACCCTAAACTTTAAACCAACTTTTATCTTCTGTGGTTGTGAAAGTACTCCTCAGACTCTTGTGTTGTATTTCCTATTATTTTACCTTTAATTGTGTGGCACAATCTAGTATTTGCAAAAAAATTAAGCTTTCCATTTAAATGTTAAACAGTGTGTGTGTGTGTGTGTGTGTGTGTGTGTGTGTGTGTGTGTGTGTGTGTGTAAAATTAGAAATAGATTTTATGAACCTGTAATCAGAAGGAAAGTTATTTGTTATAGGTGATGTGAATATATATTGCCATCAATACATGCAGGCAATATTTTGTGCTCACTGCATGAGTGAGTTTTTTATATGAAGAAGGAGAATAGTACCTCTGGCCAAATACTATATGTCAAAAAATACACAGGCCAAAGAAACTGTGCTTTTCAAGATAGGAAGTCTGTGCACATAATGACCTCAGCTGCCATTTGTTCTGAGATGAAATTTGTATGTGGTATAGGCAAGGGTGTTTGGTCATGCATCTGCAAACTCATTTGCACAGCAAGAAATGTACAGATACAAAGGTTATATTTTAGTGCTCTCTGTGAACCTAGTTCCTACAAGCCTTTTTCAAGTTCCTCCAAGACTTAAAAGAAAAAAAATTGTATATATCAAACCGGAACATTTCTTCAAGTGGAAGAAAAACATTTCTACTAAAGGAAGCAATTTTAAAAATAACATGTAAAATGTTTGCTTTCAAAAATCGCCCTATTTTTAATTGAATGGAATTTTAGAATTAGAATTTATGATTTTCTGGTAAAGTCTTAAAGTTCTTTCAGTTAATTAAATAACATTTAATGGATAACATTTAAAGTTTAAAATTCTCTCAGTAAATGGATAGCATGTTATAAAACGTTACTCAGTGTCACAGAAATCTTGTTCTCCTTAAGGTGTGGCTTATCACACTAAAATTTCACATTTTCCAATGAATGCATTTTTCCATTGAAGAAATGTACATGTGTCTTTTAAATGAAAAGGACATCTTTTGTGTTGCAGACATGACATACATTCCTGAAAATTTTTTATTGACTTACATCGTAAATAATTTCAAAATCTGTTTTAGGTAATGATTTTAAACCACACAAAGGACTTACTTCAAAATCAGTAAAAAAAAAAAAAATCTGTTTGTTGGCTTTGGTTTGCTAAGTTTTGGGTTGTTTTTGTTTTATATTATTGTTGTTGTTTATAGAAGGGGGTCTCCTGTAGTTCAAGCTGTCCTGGACTTACTGTGAAATTGAGGATGGCCTTGAGCTTCTAATCTTTCTAACTCCACCTCCCAGTTACCAGGATTGTATCTGTTTACTGCAAGCCCAGTTCAGTTCAAGGAAGTGTTAATTATCAACTTGTTTAACATTCATATACACATGAGTGTGTGTATATTTCTAACAGGAAGTTTGTGTGTAATGTATGTATGGAAACACCTAATTATTTTTTTTAAAAAATTGAAGTTAGTATTTCATTGTATTCTCTCTTCCATTTACTTCCTCCTGCCTCTCCCAGGTCTTCTCCCTTAGACACTCCCCTGTCCCCCCATCACAATCACATTGATAACTCTCCCTCTTTTGAGTACTATTGTACACACACACACACACACACACACACATACACACACACACATACACATTGAATTTGTTTTTTTCTTTGTATTTACATAGTTTCGAGGCTGCTATTTTATGTTGGATAACAAATATGTGGCTCATTTCAGCTAGAAGCTAGCTAATTGTGTCTCGATCAGCAGTCTTAGTTGCCTGTAGGCCTTTGCTTAGGGTTTGCGGTAAGACCAGAACAATAGCAATATCAATAATAGTCATGCTAGTACAGATCGAGAAACACCCAATTGCTGTTGGATGTTCTGTATGGCAAATGTGTTGCTAATTAGTCAATAAATAAAACACTGATTGGCCATTGGCTAGGCAGGAAGTATAGGCAGGACAAGGAGGAGAATAAAGCTGGGAAGTGGAAGGCTGAGTCAGAGAGACACTGCCAGCCGCCGCCATGACAAACAGCATATGAAGATGCCGGTAAGCCAAGAGCCAAGTGACAAGGTATAGATTTATAGAGATGGATTAATTTGTGCTGTAGGAACAGTTAGCAAGAAGCCTGCCACTGCCATACAGTTTGTAAGCAATATAAGTCTCTGTGTTTACTTGGTCGGGTCTGAGTGGCTGTGGGACTGGCAGGTGAGAGAGATTTGTCCTGACTGTGGGCCAGGCAGGAAAACTCAAGCTACTCCCAATTCTTGGTGAAACATTCCTGGCAACTCAGGCAGAGACATTCAGATTTTTAGCATATATTATTTTCCCATCATGGAAGTAAAGATTTTTAGAGAAGTGACAGGAAAAGGACCCCCCCCAAAAAAAAAGAAAAAAAAACTTCAAAACATTAGCCTACCTATAGAATCCTAGTAAATCATTTACTTTTTACCTATTTACTTATTTATTTTTTATTATTTGTTAGGTGTGCTTTATACAATGGCTCTGAAGGAAGAATATGAAGTGTTTTTTGTTTGTTCTTTTTTTCTTCTCATCACTATTAAGAAATTACAAATAAAAATGTGGTTGAGAAGAAAAACATCACACAGTTTACCCTTTAGTCCACTCATCTTTACTTATAATTGTTCATTGCCCAGAGGAGTCATTGGTCTGGCTGGAGGCCATGGTTTCTGCTGCACCACCAACAATGGGCTCTCACTGGGGCTCCTCTTGCATACCCTGTTGTTGTCCTATGTCATGGAGATCCTGCTGTTTTGAATCTATAGGTTCATCCCCTTCATATGCTCCAACAGCTCACAGATTCAGTTCATGCATTCTGACCCCACTTATCTCCCTGCCCCCTTGCATCCACCCTCTGTCCTTGCAACCTCCCTGGCAAATTAAAACCCAAGTTTAAAAGGAAAACCAAAACCACATAAAACAAAGAAACAACAGAAAACAAAAAAACAAACAACAACAACAAAATAAGAATCTTATAGTGATGTGAAATTCCCAAAGAATCAATGAAAGTCAAAAAATCATGAATCTTCTATTTGAAGGAATTCTATGAAACAATAATTGGTTAATTACCTTCCAGTCCCTGTGCAGATGGAAATAAGCCTTAAGAGAACTATGTGAGAGCACATATTGCTCTGCTTTCTACAGTATAAGAAAGAGAACTTGTCAGCAGTTCTTTTATTTCTTTTTGTTTTTGTAATTAATTTATTCTTTCATGTATTACATCCCAACTACAGTTTCCCCTCCCTCCTCTCCTCCCTCCCTATCTATTGCTCTTCTCCTTTTCTTCAGAAAAAAGCAAGCCTCCCCAGGATATCAACCAAACATGGCATATAAAGTTACATGAGACTGGGCACCTTCCCTATATTAAGGCTGGATGAGGCAGCCCAGTACTGGAACAGGAGGCATCAGGTGGGAATAGGAAGGAAGGAGAGTGTCCTGGGAGGGATAAATGGAATTAAGGGCAATTTGGGGGCAAGGTAGAAACATTGTGTAATGGAAACTCCCAGGATTCTATTAAGGTGATGCTAGCTAAGACTCCTAGTAATGGGGAATAGGGAACCTGAACCAGCCACTTCCTATAACCAGGCAAGACTTCTAGTAGAGAGATTCTGACAACAAGCCAGGCACAAAACCTTTGATATACAGTTTGTTCTGCTGGTAAGATGTGTTGGACTAAAGGTGGCAGAGAAATCGTGAGACTGGCCAACCAAAGACTGGAACAACTTGAGACTTACATCGTGAGAGGGAGACCATCCCAGACACCACCCGGAGGACTAGAAACAGAGGCTGGTCCAAAGACCTAGAATAGAGCAAAACACGACAGGAAAGATGAAAGTAAATGAAATGATTCCTAATGATATTCTGCTGTACTCATAAACAGGAGCTGGCAAAATCATCATCAGAGAGATTCCATCCATCAACTGCTGGAAATAGATGCAGAGACTCAGCCAAACATTAGGTGGGACTTGGTGAATCCTGAGGCAGAAGGGGAGGAAGGATTCTAAGAGCCAGAGGGGTCAAGGACAACACAAGAAAACTCACAGAACCATAGGGGCTCACTAAGACTAAACTGACAATCAAAGAGCCTGCATGGGCCTAAGCTAGGTCCTCTCATATATTTTATAGTTGTTTAGCTTGGTGTTCTTGCGGACTCCTAACAGAGGGAGCTGGGACTGTTTCAGATGCTTTTGCCTGCTTTTGGGACCCTTTTCCTCCTACTGGGTTCTTCTCCTTCTCCTTCTTTCTCCTTCTTCTCTTTCCTTCTCCTTCTCTCTCCTTCTCTCTCCTTCCCTCTCCTCTCTCCTTCCCTCTCCTTCCCTCTCCTTCTCTCTCCTTCCCTCTCCTTCCCTCTCCTTCCCTCTCCTTCTCTCTCCTTCCCTCTCCTTCCCTCTCCTTCTCTTCTCCTCCTCCTTCTCTCTTCCTCCTCCTCCTCTTTTCCTCCTCCTTCTCCTCCTCCTCCTTCTCCTTCTCCTCCTCCTTCTCTTCTCCTCCTCCTCTTCTCCTCCTCCTTCTCTCTTCCTCCTCCTTCTCCTCCTCCTTCTCTTCTCCTCCTGCTTCTCTTCTCTTCCTCCTCCTCTTCTCCTCCTTCCTCTTCTCCTTCTCCTTCTTCTCCTCCTTCTCCTCCTTCTTTTTCTTCTTCTTCTTCTTCTTCTTCTTCTTCTTCTTCTTCTTCTTCTTCTTCTTCTTCTTTTTGACACAGTTTCCATTTTAATACATTCCCTCCTTAGAATCCAGGTGACTCTAGATTTCTATTGATGTCCTTATTCCAACCCCAACCACCTACTCAGAGGTTTTTCAGATTATAACAAGGAAATCTTATACTTCACAAGACTTATCCAATGTAAGTATAAATCTATCTATAGCTCTTTAAAAAAACAATTAGGTTTAGTATTTTCAGATTACTGTCTGATTCAAAGCTCAGTCAGTCCCAACTCACTGGGAATACACAGAAGAAGGAGTCTGACACAGCTAGAGCTATCATGCAAACATAGATACTGAAACAGTGACAGGGTCTCTATAGCCCATCTCACTTTTAACTACAAGATGAGGAAACACAAGACCAGAGAATTCATGTGATTCACCTAAAGAAATCAGTAGGTCTCTACCCTTCATCAATATTCCTATGGGCAATTTTAATTCCTTTATATTATCATCAGCTCTCCATGAAATTTAAGTCATTTTCTTGTTTAACCACTTTTAATTTTTCCCCTTTGATTTCAGCTACACTTAGTAACTGGGATTTCTTTTTTTTAAATTTTATTTTATTTACAATATAATTTAGTTCTACATATCAGCCAAAGATTCCCTTGTTCTTCCCCCTCCTGCCCCCCTCACCTTCCCCCCAGCCCACCCCCCATTCCCACTTCCTCCAGGACAAAGCCTCCCCTGAGGATTGGGATCAACCTGGCAGACTCAGTCCAGGCAGGTCCAGTCCCCTCCTCCCAGGCTGAGCCAAGCATCCCTGCATAAACCCCAGGTTTCAAACAGCCAACTCATGCAATGAGCACAGGACTCGGTCCCACTGCCTGGATGCCTCCCAAACAGATCAAGCCAATCAACTGTTTCACCTATTCAGAGGGCCTGATCCAGTTGGGGGCTCCTCAGCCATTGGTTCATAGTTCATGTGTTTCCATTCGTTTGGCTATTTGTCCCTGTGTTTTATCCAACATTGGTCTCAACAATTCTCGCTCATATAAACCCTCCACTTTCTCGATAATTGGACTCCCAGAGGACAATTAGGGTGTTTGGCCATCCTATCACTAGAGTAGGTCAGTTTGGGCTGTCTCTTGACCATTGCCAGCAGTCTGTTGTGGGGGTATCTTTGTGGATTTCTGTGGGCCTCTCTAGCACAGAACCTGGAAACAACCTAGATGTCCTTCAACTGAAGAATGGATATATAAAATGTGGTACATATACACAATGGAATACTACTCAGTAGAGAAAAAACAATGACATCATGAGGTTTGCAGGCAAATGGGTGGATCTAGAAAAAATCATCCTGAGTGAGGTAACCCAGACTCAGAAAGACAAACATGGTATGTACTCACTCATAGGAGGATACTAGAAGTGGAACAAGGATGACTGGACTGCTACTCACATCACCAGGGAGGCTACCTGGAAAACAGGACCCCAAGAAAGACACAGGGCTCACCCAATGATGGAGAAATGGAAGAGATCTACATGAACAGCTTGGACATGAGTGGGTGTAATGAAGGGCAAGGGTCGAGGGAAAGAGAGCTTGGGGGAGCAGGAGATCCCAGCTGGATCAAGAACAGAGAGGGAGAACAAGGAATAGGAGACCATGGTAAATGAAGACCACATGAGAATAGGAAGAAGCAAAGTGCTGGAGAGGGCCACAGAAATCCGTAACTGAGATTTCTAACAATCTCTCAGCTGTCCTATCAGTACATTGGTACCCTTTGTAAATTTCTACATCATTGATTAGTGTCTACTCACTGTTTTCCTGTAGGCACTACTTGTTGATTCTCCTTCATTCTGCCATTTTCCAACTTTTAACAAGGTTATGTTCACATTTTGTGGTCAAACTGTGAATATTTTCATTCTGTATTGTGAAACTCTAAAGACTTTCACTGTGGAGCCAATTTTGTACAGTTATATATATTTTATTTTCTAAGTTCAGAAGGTCATCATGTTTGATTTTGTTTGAAAGATAACATATTTAGTGCAAAGATGACATGCATTTTCCATTTTCTGTCTCTTGTATTTTAACAAATATTTGTCACCGTGAAGCTGGATATTTGGGTAGGGAGTATTTATAGTGTGGAAAAAAGAAAACAGAGCTGCTGCTCTACAAATGAGCTAGTTTGCATAAATTATATTTTTGTTGCTCAGCCTTACACTTCTAAAATGAGAGACTCAGTTAATAGAGTCTTTGGTTATTTTCTAGTTCTAAAATTAGGTGACTTTGAATCAAGTCAGACTGTTAAGTAGAATTTTATATTATTCTAATTGGCCTTCTAGCTAATTTGCTGCATTAAGTATTCAATCATCTGTAATTAAAAATGCATTCATATATGCTGAATTCATTTACATTAAATTCTTTTTTCTTATTGGTCTATATATTACTTCTGACAAAATGCCTGGAAAGTTTGCTAATATTTGATCATATTAACCATATAACTGTTTCTTATCACTCACCATACTACCCACACTGCACATCATGTAGAAGTCAGTGCCACTAATAACTAGTTTTCTTGTCCTTCCTGTATTTTTTTACATAAATAGATACTTTCTTACTAACAAAATTTCTAAGTCACAAAATATTTCCAAATTATAATTTATTCTCCTATATGTAAATTGCATGTCCTTCATGCCTTTCCTATATATATATATGTGCTTTTAGGTTGATCATTGATCCGGAAAATGCCCACAGTATTAGAGAGAAGGACAAATACTGAGTTTATCCTAATAATTAGGAAAATTCTGAAACAACTTTCTCACTAGTGACAAAGTACGTAATACCAAGCTTCCTTGCCTTTAATTGTATCACTTTGTTCCTAAATTCAATGCCTTGTATGGTTAGCAGCAAGAACAATTTCCTGTTATAGGATTATTCTCAATAATATATGTATCATTCATATAACTTTCTACACCTCTAATTTTATGATCATCAAATAAACAATTTGTTTCAAACTATTCTGTGTATGACTTAAGGAAAACCTAGTAGAAGTCATGTAGTACTTGAACACATATATTGATTATGTTAGAAAAATCCAACAGAAACACCGAGCACTTACGTATAGTCCAAGCAGTTAGATATTGAATATGTGATTCCATCAAGGCTCACTCATTGAATTGAAGGTGATAATGGTTAATTATTGATGTGCTTAAAAGTTGTTTCTTCAACAGCCTTTTACTGAAATATTCATAATCCAAATGATCGAAGTAGGACCTGGGAACTTTGAGAGACAATTAAGTCATATGACAGTGCCCTCATGAATGACCTTAGATGCTGCTATGGTCTAAATCCTCTCTCTTAAATCAAATATTGAAACATTTGAAATATAAAATGTTAAATTTAGAAGAGGAGTCAGTAATGAGAGGAGATCCTCCCTGAAGGGAATTAATACTTGCCCAGCATGTTCAGTGAATAGTTTGCTTCTACTATATGAACAAATTTTTAGGTGTTATTTTAGAAGTAGAGAACAGATTCACAAAATACCAATATGTAAATTACTTGGTAATGAACTTTTAGATTCTTATACTATGAGAAAATGAATTCATAGATTTTATGAATTATCCAGTCTCAAGGCCTTTTTTTATACCTGCAACATACCGAGATAATGCCACTATGAAGGAAGACTGAGTGAAGCCCTGCATCTGTTCCATCTCTTAAAGTAGATAGAACAATGAGGAAATGGGGAGTTCCTCATTGCAAATCTGCTTGCGTCTTGATCTGATGCTCTCCAGGCTCCAAGAATACCATCAATTACATTTTATTATTTATATGATAATTAGTCCATGACGTGTTGTAACAGTGGTCCAAAGGAAACAGTACCCTAATCTTTTGTTGCTAGTAAGTAGAGTCATGATAATCATCTTCCTACTATAATGCTGTGGCTAGTTAGGTTCCAATTTTTAGTCAATAAGTCAAAATTTTAATTGTAAGAGAAAGCCCTAGTTTTTAAAACATTGTAGTTTCTGAGAAATATTGAGCAACTGCTTAACATATGGCTAACAGCATGACAGTGAAACCTTAACCAAACAAAACTTCAGTAGCAGGTCAACCAGTATGTAAAACAAGGCACAAAAATAGAAAGGTACCAAGAAAACTCTTGAAGAAAGCATCATTGTGTTTAGGAAAAATGTAGATTGGGAAGCTAAAATATAATAGTCAGAATCCTAGTATAATAGTCATGATTTTTTAAAGGTGTGCCATTTTTAAGTTAAGTCTGATACTGAGAATTCAATATAGTGATATGAAAAAAAGAGCTATTTTCACTCCAGAATGTAAATATGTGAGGGACTACATTGAGGATTGATTGCCAAGGAAGTGCCATTCCATGTTTCCTTTGGCAGAGCCCATCCCCAATGAATGGATATGTCTTAGACGCCTTTACTTCACACAAGATGTTGGTGTCCTTGGAGTATTCTACCATTTTAAGGTACTATTTTCTCACTAAGAATATGTAGAGGTTCAAAAAGATCTAAACAGAGGAATATCAATTCTATTTAAAGGAACTAAGCTATTCAGCAGATTTCACGGCACATCTCTCACATATACTAAATCAACAAATGACTTGCATTTTAAATATCAGTCAAATTTATGTGTTTGATGTTTAGTTTCCAAGATTTTGTCATATGGGTACTGTGGAAACTTAAAAATAATTAGCTTTACATTATAATTCAATTTTCTCAGGTACTACTATGGTAGTGTATATTTCACTGTCAGACCTATTAATTTCTAAAGCAGTCCTGGATAAAACAAGAAAGTTTGATTAAAAACGAATCAGTATGTTGACCTAGAAAAAATAAGTGGAAATTTATATATATATTGATATGTTCTTCCTGCATGTCAGTACACTAAGAACAGCAGAGGGTTTATAGATTCCACACCATGGACTTCATAATCGACTGCTGGATATATACTTCTATTATCAATAATTTATTATCAAATTTAAAGTGTTTTGTCATTTAATTATTTGCCCTTGGCTAAGATATTTCCCTAAGCTCACATCTGCAGCTTTCCTGACATAGATTTGGTGTCTATGACCAAGTGATAGAAGAAAAAATATATCAGGACCATCTTCACAGATGAATCAGATGAATATGTTTATGGTAACTACAAAACAGGAATGTTCCTGAAATGAATGTGACTAAATATTTTCCTACCAGTGAGTGCCCATTAAAATCATTAATAGTTTTTAATTTTATGTGGAAAGATACACAGATTTGCACAGTTATATGTAGATTCATAAGACGCATTGATTATGAATAGAAACCTAGATAATCGTGGTCTAAGAGGTGACATGTAGATTGGCTCATGAGAAGGCAGACAAATTGTTTCTTTGATTCTCACGCAAAGTTCCAAGAAGTTTTACTTATCCAAAAGACAGTAAAACAACCAGGCAAAAGAAAGACATGTATTGGAGATCAATCAGCCTTTGTTTTCTGTCATCAAAGTTTTATCATTATGGACTCATAAGCAGAAAAATATAGAGGCAGAACTGTGGGACATTTACCCACCAACCACACACCTCCCCAGAGTTTTCTTGAGTGCGAGCAGCAGGAAATATTAGATAGAAGGATTTGTTGCGGAGAATCTTGCAGAGATAAACAGATAGAAAATAAAGGATAGTCTCGAGAGGGCCTGGAACCTTTTCCAACGGGCCCCAACTGTCTCTGCCCCAGGGCATTTATACAGATGCCAAGGGGTGGAGCAAAAGACCTCCTCCCCCAGCATAGTCAAGTGCAGACCATTTCAGACACCTGCACTCAAGCCCATGGTCCCAATCATCCTCTATGCGGACATGCTGTGTAAACCCACGAGGAACCCAAAAATGGGCTCCCACATAGAACATAGGGATTGAATGAACCCACCTTTCTCTTTCTCTTCAAAAAACTTGATTTCACTATTTGCACCTTGAATCTAGACCCTTGATTTGTTACTAATGCTTGAGTAGCCCAAGTAGTCAGTTTGGGAAATAAATTCATGTTCTAGATTTTGATGATAACGGTATACAAATCTCTGGTCAGCATCACCACTGAATGTTTATATGGACTCTAGTTTTTGTTTTTGTTTTTGTTTTTGTTTTTTTAATTGTCTTAGGGTTTCCACTGCTGTGAAGAGACACCATGATCATAGCAACTGTTGTAAAGAAAAACATTTAATTGGGCCTGGCTTACAGTTTCAGACATTTATTCCATTATCATCATGGCAGAAAGCAGGGTAGTATGCAGGCAGACATTGTGCTAGAAAATGAGCTGCAGGTAGTAGAAGCAGACTGCACACTAAGTCTACCTTGAGCATATAAGATTTCAAAGCCTGCCTCCACAGTGACATACTTTCTCCAACAAGGCCACACCTCCTAATAGTGCCATTCCCAATGAGCCAACCTTTCAAACACATGCATTTATGGTAGGCCATTCCTATTCAAATCACCACATTTATTTACTTCCCATATAACATCATCTCTTATGAAAGGACTAATTTTGAATTAAAGATATATGACATTACAATGTAAATATTGTATGGCCCTATCATATATAAACATACCTGCTTCTATCTTCATTAAGAAGAATTGATAGAAATGTCTCAAAATGACTTATGTGTTAAGTTCATACATGAGTTGGGAAATTTAGTCACTAGGGGATGATTATATCAAATGAAGTGATTAATCAGTTAATGATATAAACTTTGAGTTAACTATATGAAAACAATAGAAGCTTTCATGTGCAGATCTTAAGCAAAGGAAGTAGATAACAGTGGATGTGTTTTGACTGCTGTGCTTTTCCTAGACCCTTTCCTGTCTTCTCACTTGCTTCATGGCCACCATGAATTAAATAGTTCTGCCACACCCTTAGACCTCATCAGATGATGAGAATCTATGGAGCCATCTAGTCATATGCTGAAACTTCTGAAACAGTAAACTGAAGCAAATTCTTCCTTTTCTTAGATCTTTTCTCTCATAGCTCATTACTCAGCACAGAATTATATACAGTGATAGTGTTAGAATGATTTCTTTGATGTAACTGATATTTTAGATCAGGTTTACTTGATATTTTAGCTGGAGTTTTGTGGTTCTGTACATATGTTTTGTGCTGAGTCATGAAGTATCTATCCTCCCACATATATTGAACTGAAATAGAAGTGTCCTGGAACAGAGACACCAAGAATGGATAATGAAGGATTATGTGGAAGAGTGTTACTCTCTAAAACATTGCAACATGAGGACAATTGCCTGTCATACTATGTTCTCTGATTAAAGATATTTAAAAAAATATAAACATGACACTTTAGACAGTCAGTAGCAGTACAGAATAAATGTGAGACATAGACATTTATGCAAAAGTAGATACTGATGACATCATCACAGTCCAAATACATTTGACATTTCTGTTCACTTTCTACCCCCTATTTCTGTAGTGTGAGCATAAGAAGCTCTTTGCACGCTTTCCCTGGCTGATAAAACTTGCTCAGGGTACAAGAAATAAAAGTTGATTTGCAGTTGGAATCGATTCATTCAGCCTTAGAGATGTTTCAGAATTAAGACTTTGATAAATGCCTCAGTTTTCTATAGTGAGGAAGTTCTTGAGGCATATTCAAACAATTTTCCAGCTGGATTAAAATGCAACACGGTATCAGTAACCTACTGAATAAATCATCATTTGTAGGAATACTTCTGTCTCCTTTCTCTATGTCCTTTCCTGATTTCTTCCCAAATAAATCCATTAGGCTTAAGATATCCTATCCCATTGTCTATTTCTAGGAAAACAAAAATTTATGGCGTGTTTCCTGCCTTTAGCTAACATTAATATAAATCCAATTATGTTTCAATATTACCCTTGGTACCACTTTCTTCTCATGAATCTTGCTTTAATATCCTAAGGCTGCAGTAATACTGTTATCCCCTGAAGAACTATAGTATTTTGGCACAAATTCTGACCTCTCTCAATAAATACCACACATTATCCATTTTTAAAAGCACAGTTAAAGTTCAACTCTCTTCCTTCAATGGTTTTATCCTCTTATTATGTTATGTACATAGCAATCATAAAAACATACAGAACTTTATCAATTCCTGCTTCCTTAGTTGAATCATTAGACTATAAGGATCTGTCCCCTGTGTTGCATCAGAATTAATTCATGCACCTAATATGATCTACTGTACTTCTGTACTATTGGTGAATTTCAAAGTTAATGATTTCTGACAAGCAAATAGCCAGTGTTTCATCTCTGCCTTCTTTCTCCTTACATATTTGCAGACATGTTTTTCTGAATGGGTTCTACTAAAATTTTGATAATTACATTTAGACCTCAGGTATTTCATTTTCCTGATATAAGTTTACATGGTGATTATTACTATATGATCTTACTACTTGAAGGTAAATTATAACTATAATTCTTATTTGGAAACTTTCATGCTATAACAATAAAAAATGACTTCCAAATCCTATTGTTACCAACTGCTCTGAACTTAAAATTTTCTATTCCAGCAAAACAAAAATATTATTTCACACTCATGATTTTCAAACCTTGTTTTTTTCTGGCAAGTAGGTTTTTTTTTTTTTTTGTGGCCCATCTCTTACTACAAATCTGTCTCTCTGTCCTTTATTTCTCTATTCTTTTCCTTCCTGCTAACTCACAATTTTGTACTAGACAGTGTTAATTGTAAGGAATATTATCGTTAGTCTAAAATCAGCACACTTCTATTAGTTCCAATTTAAGACTTCCTGAGCTTAAAGAGCAGAGTAATAGGGAATTTGTGCTTCACAGCTCTGTGATTTTCATGGTTGTGTTTTCAGTGACAGGTGAAGTATATGCTCAACAGTTACTTTAAATCATTATGTAATTATCTAGCAGTTTATGGTAGTGTAACCTGTATTCAAGTACTTGAAGGACATTTTTTTCTTGACTGATGACTGAAATATTCTCTTTTGAGATAATTGGAGAAATAAAGTTGAAAAATCTCATTTGTGCTACAGATATGGCCAAAAATTCAAGTGTAGATTTCACCTAAAAGAAGCACTCAGAACTTAACACATCAGAAAAAAAACATGGGTCATTTTAAGTTAATAAAAATCATAACAAAAATAGAGTGTTTTAAAACCATGATTGAGCATGCATCAAACTTTTCAAAGATTCAGTAAAGCAAATATGGTGATAATGGAATTTTATAGTATGAAATCAATGGGCTCAAGCTATAAAATACTGAAAATAAGTTAAACATCAATGTTTATTTAAGCTTAAAATCTAGGCAATATTGTTCTTCCAATGAAAGTGTCTTTTTTATTGTTCTATTGCTTTGAAGAAACACCACAACAAAGGCAATGATTAGAAATTAATTGGGCACTTGCTTCTAGTTTCAGAGGTTTAGTCCATGATCATCATGGCAGCAAGCATGACAGCCATATCCCTGAAGCAGAATCTTAGAGCTTTACATCCTGATTGTCATAGCTAGAGTTCCTATTGCTGTGAAGAGGCACCATGGTCATGGCAATTGTTATAAAGGAAAAGAATTAATTAGGGCTGGGTTACAGTTCAGAGGTTTAGTCATGGCCATAGGTATGGCAGCATGCAGGCAGATGTGGTGCTGGATAGGTAGCTAAGTGTTCTACATCTTATTCCATAGTTAACAGGAAGTAAGCATTCACAGTGAGCATGGCTTGAGCATATACGAGACCACAAAATCTGCCTCCAGAGTGACAGACTTCCTCCAACAAGGCCACATCTACTCTAACAAGGCCACACCTCCTCATAGTGCCACTCCCTATAGGACAAACATTCAAACACATAAGTCTATGGGAGCATTACCTATTCAAATTGCCATACTGAACTACAGGCAGCAGGCAGAGAGAGAGAGAGACAGAGACAGAGACAGAGAGATTGAGAATAATAATAAACTTAGTGTGGGCATTTGAAATCTCAAATCCCTCCACAAGTGACATAACTCTTCTAAGAGGCAACACCTACTAAAAAAAGGCAACATTTCATAATCCTTCACAAATAGTTCCATTAACTTGGGTCCAATCATTCAAATATATGAGCTTATGAGGGCCATTATCATCCAAATGTCTACTGCAAGAAAATTCAGTTCTTTTCTTCTTCACTTCCTGCTATTTCTTCCTGTCTCTCATTCTCTCACATTCTTGGTCCTTTTTTAAAAAAATCATCCTTTATTTTTCTTTATTCTTTCATTTTATTTTTTCCCTCATTTCTATCCTTTTCTTCTCCTTTTATTCTTGCTTCTTTGATTTATCACTTATAATTTAGAGGCTACCATTTTTTTAAAGTTGATTCAAACACCAAGATTAAAAATCTAGTTGTATTCATGGTAGAGGGAACTGAATTTTAATATTAATACTTGAACGTAACCATTACAATCATTGGCTATGCAAATTCTTGTATTAGTACTTTGCAGCTGGTAAACAAATGATCACATATAATTTGGGTTGTCAGAAATTTGATATACTTCCCACCACACAAAATAAGCCTACTTTTGTTCTCCATTTGCTCATCAGCAGAGTTCAGTCTCTTCTTGTTGTATGACTGGGATTCCTGATTGCTCTAGCTACAGATAGAAGAACCTCAGTAAAAATTTTATCTTCAGTTTAGGTCTCTATTATACTATATTCTTTCTGTAAATTTTCATATTATTATACTAGGAATAACATGATAGTCATAGACAATCCATATATAAAAATTCTTGACACTGATAACATCTTCAAAATTGCTTTTTCTATGTAAGATAGCCATCATAGTTAATGCTGATAGTTAACAGAATCTAGAATCACCTAATAGATAAACCTCTATGGATGCTTGTAAGAGATTATCTACATTAAGTTAATATCTGGGCAGAACTACCATGATTAAGTTAGTTAAAGTGGAAAAACACATTTTTTTACTGGAAATACTAACATTCCATGACTTGGGTTTATGAAACATGAACCTAATTAGTTTTGCTAAAAAAAAAAAAACAGGAGTTAAATATAGAGGTAATAATCTGAAAGATCAGAGAAACAGAGGAGTGGCCACCAGTGTCTTCTTACCTTTCTGAATCCTGTCTTTGCCCTGTCTTATCACTTCCTCTTTACACCTCCCTTGTGCTGAGATTAGAGGTATGAGCCTCCCAAGTACTGTGTTTAAAGGTATGAGCCTTTCAAGTCCTGGTTTTAAAGACATGAGCCTCCCAAGTGCTAGGGTTAAAGTTGTGAGCTACCACTGCCTGGCCTCTATTATTAACTAGTGGCTCTCTCTGCCCTCTGATTTCCAGGCAAGCTTTATTTGTCAGAACACAAACAAAATATGCAACATTTCCCCCTATTTGTCTAAATAAAAAGTGAAGGTTTTAACTAACACAGGAAAACTATGTACAATAAGTACAATAACTATATCCAAATAAATACAGGTAATAATTACATTAACAATGTATAACCCATTAGCATTTGATAAATTCAGAGAACATATTTCATCATCTATCCTATCTTGAGTCCATCGTGTTGTACCTAATTCACTTTCTATCCTAATATGCATTATCAACCCAAAACTATTTTGTTTTGCCTGTCAACCTTATACACTTCACACCTTTTTAGTGAGTTTCATTAATTCGTCTGGTAACAAGGAAAACTATAACTATAATAATTTAGTGTTCAACCTCATCAGAGAGCTTAGAAGGATATAATATTACCTGAGAAAATAGGAAGTGCAGAACAAACAACTTCCAAAATTAAGAAATGACAGAAACAACCGGCTGTCTGGGCAGCCATAAGTGATTGCTGGGCAATACTGGAGCATCCATCTTTGGCTTCCAGACCTAGAATATCTGACAGACTTGTCTGTGAATCAGGGTTTTTGAAGGACTGTCATGCCTTGTCTTGGCAAAGTTCAGCAGTCACTTTCTTAGTGACTTTCTTTTCTGTCCTGCTTGTCCAATTTGAACAGAATATTGTCAGTAGTCAAGGCAAGGGCAATTTCTTATGCAGTGGCTGACTTTGGCCACAAAAAAGTAAACTCCATATGGAGGTTTTGTTTGGTTTTGTTTTGTTTTTGATGCCCATCATCTTTTCTGAAGTACATTGATGCTGCCAGGAGCAGACATGTGTCATTGTCATTAAAAAGAAAGAAAACAAAAAAGCCCCTTATATTATTAAACATTTTAAATGCCATAATTGGTAGATCTCTGAAATGTTTGAAGACCACTTGACTATCTAAAATACATCTCTGTTTGAGCTTGAAAATATACTTAACATGACTACAAGTTTGATTGTAATAGGTGACTAGCTACTAACCTGCATTTCTTTATCATCCTAAATAGTTTGTAATAACTTTCAAATACTAGAAATTTACATTATATTCTTAAGTGAGCTGTATAACTACAATACCTTGAATAAGAGTAGAAATGTATGTATAGTATGTCCTAACAAAAAGAACCTTAAATTTGTATCAATATACAAAAATCCATATCAGTGCTAAATATTTAAAACTAGTAATTGCTTTATTGGTTTAAAAGTAGATTCAATAATCCACTCTTTTATTCTATTTTCTATATCCCTCTTTTTCATTTTAGGACAAGATCCCTGAATCTAACCATCTTTGTTCAGGTTTTTTCTGACCATTACCAATAACAACTTGTAACAACCTCCCATAAATGATAACAACTATTCATAACCCAGTGAACAACTAAAAACTCCCCACCCCACCTCTTGGGAATATGGGTGTCATGTTCTTAAAATTACTTCCTGCTGTCTGAAGACAATGGCATCTTTAGGGGACTCAGAAAAAAAAAAACTGCAATAGTGATCAAGTCCTGGGAGATGTAGCTGTATCAATTGTTATCCAGTCTCTGTGTAACTGGAAAGTACAGGGCTTGTCTCAAGTCCTGGCTTGAATAGTCTGTGAGGTTGGACCCTCTCAGCTAGCTACCTTGGAATTGTCCTGAGAAATTTGTTGCCCTAGGCTGATTTTTGGATGGTAAACAATGCTTAGTGGTGTTACTACAATCCAAGGAGAAATCATCATTGTGGGGCCCATCCTTTTGGAGATTTTGACGGTCACTGTTAGGCATGCTTACAGTTCACTGCAGAAAATTTAAACATTTTAAACACCATTTGCAGCAGATCTCAAAGAGGTTAAAGGACTATAATTTGTTATATACATCCCGAATACAAAAACTTAATTCCCAGTTACCTGATAGAGTCAAAACTAAAATCATGTACACTAAAGCAATCTGAAGCATTTTTCTAGAATTACTTAGTAGTCTATATGACCATTAATACCATGCAAAATGTTTTCAATATATATATATATATCATATAAATTTTGATATAATATTTATATCTTAACAAAACTTTTAAAAAATTCAAAATAAAACCAAAGGATCATAAGATTAGTAGCAATAGAATAGTCCCTTAATTTTAGTTTTTCTTTTGTGTTTATCAAAAGGCTCTTCTGACATAAGACAGATTTTCCTTTTTATAAGCATGCTTGGGTTTAGGGAAGGAAAGAGCCACACTCCAACTCCAAAGCCAGCTTTAATTTTTAATTGAAGTGGGACTATAAAAAGACCATTTGCATTATGTATTTGTAGACAGCAGCAGAAACAAACATTTGGGAAGATTTATGAAATGTTATCATGTTGGGAATGTGATGTACCAATAGGCCCATTTACTCCTTTTCTTGGGATATTTTCTCTGAATGTTTCATCCTTTTTCTTCAATGTCTCATTTGTCCAGTGGTGTTCAGATTCCTTAGCTGTATGCATTAATTGGAAAGACAAAAATAAAACCCTGCCCAACTCTGACTTTAGGGAGTTTCCTTATTTTCAAGTTATATCTGATCAAATGAAAAGCATTTGTTAGTCTTATAAGTTAGTTTAGATTGAATGGTCATGCTGGTTGATAAACTATCACCTCTTCTGACCAAGAGGTCTCTCTTGTTCAAATCTAATCTTTATCAATTTTGATGGTATCCCTAGCTTTTCTTCTTCTGTGGCAACAAAAGGAAAACCTCTTCCCCATTGTAACACAAATGCTTGTTTCCATTCTGAGATCAACACATCTTTAAAGCATATAGGCTGATTTAATTCTGTAGTTATTTTTTTCTATTATCCAATGTCTCCCTTCAGCTGTCATTCCTTTCTCATTAGCATGAGAAAATTTAAAGTTAATATAGCATTGTGCAACCTGTCTCTGAGGGTCTTTATTACCCCCTTTCATTTATTAAACATATGTGCTAGAGTTCAATTAGATCTTTCTATAAATGCTTGCTCTATAGGATTGTGTGGTATACCTGTAATCTGCTTTATATTGTAATATGCAAAAAATTGTTTAATTTTACTAGAGACATATGTAGCAGCACTGTTATTCTTAATTTGTGCACATATCCCCATGATAGCCATAATGTCTAAGAAATGTATAATTACAGAATCTGCCTTTTCAGAACTTAACACAGTTGCCCATTAAAATCTTGAATATGTATCTATGATGTGGTATAGATATTTGAATTTTCCAAACTTTGCAAAATAAAATATGCCAATTTGCCAAATTTCATTTCTTTGAGTACTTTTTTAGTTGCTTCCTGCAGGTAGTGCAGTTCAGTTATATAAGGAAATTTTCTTCTAATTTCCTTGGCTTGTTGCCAAGTGATGTAGAAAACATTTTTTTTCAAACCCTTGCTATTAACATGATGAAATTTTATGAAATTCTGAGGCTTCTAGCACATATTCTTTCTACAGTTGATCAATTTCATTATCACCTTGTGCTAGAGGGCCTGATAGACCTGTATGAGACATAATATATGTCATATATAAGTGATGATTTCTATATCTGATTATTTCTTGTAATTGATTAAATAGCATGGTCAATCATGTATGATCTAGAATAAGTTCAATATTTTCAATGTATAAAATAACTCTTTCTTCATATTGAGAGTCAGTAACTATATTAAGAGGTTCTGGAATATCTAATAATGCCATGAGAATAGCATATAATTCTAACTTTCTTTTTAGCACTGAATTCTACTGGACTTCTTTATTTATTTAATTATTTTTATTTTATAATTTAATTTAATTTTACATATTAATTCTAACTTTTGGACAGATTCATAAGGGCTTTGAGCCCCCTCTATTCAAATTCCTTTTCTGATTTTTTGCATCAGCATAGAACGTAGGGGCTCCAGAAATTGCTGTTCCCTGTACAATGTGAGGAAGGATCCAGTTAGTTCTCTTTATAAATGGAATTTTTTAGCTTTGGGGATATTTGTTGTTAATGTCTCCCAAGAAATTACTGCAAGTTCTTGGCCAATGTTAATTTTCTGCTCATAAAAAGGAAATTTCAGAATTAGTAAAAAGTACTACAATTTCTGCTGGGTCTATTCCAGCTAGTTGATGAAATCTCAATTTTCCTTTTAGAATCAACTCAAAAACCTTTTCTACATAAGTCTTTAATTTTTTTCTCTATTTGTGTGGTAAAAATATCCATCCTATGATATAGTCTTCTCTCTGCATTAAAATTCTTGTAAGAGAATGTGTAGAATATAAAATAACCAGAATGTAATCAAGTTTTGGTTCCAAACATTCCACATGTGCACCCTGTAATTTCATTTCAAAGCCTATTCTTTATTTCAGCTGATAATTTTCTTGGACTCCTTAATTTGTAACATAAATCTTAAAACATCTTATTAATTAAAAAATACCCACAGCCAGATATTGTGGTGAAACCTGAAAGATTAGAGAACAAGCCACAGTCAACCTCACCTCTTTAACTCCACAGCCAATCCTGTTTCCACAAATCTGCAGACTGAAAGCCTCTGAGTCCTCACCCCTGAGGGTCTCAGTTGAACTGCTGCTTAGTTCCTGTCTCCTCACACCATATATACTATTCTCCACCCATCCATGTCACTTCCTGAGATTAAAGGTATGTATGCTTTCCAAGCAAATGCATGAGACCTCAAGTGCTGGGATTAAAGGCTTGTGCCACCACTGTCTGCCTCTGTTCCCAGTGTGGCCTTGAATTCAGAAAGATCCAGATGGATCTCTGCTTCCCAAGTGATAGGATTAAGGGTGTATATCACCACTGTCTGATCTCTTTGTCTAATCTAGTGCCTGGCTCTGTCCTCTGATCCCCAGATATGTTTTTAGGGTACACAATATATCACCACATTTAGGGTACACAATATATCACCACATTAAGTCCTTGTTACCTTATAATGTTTGAAACAAATTACTCAGTTATTTAATTGTTAATCCAATTGTGGGCCATAGCTAGTTAATGTCTCCCAGAAATCTTTGAAAGTCATTAAGAGTTCAAAATTGATCTCTCCTGATTTGTACCTTTTGGGATTGATTTTTTTGTAAATCTATTTCATATCTTAGTTAATTAATAGAATCTCCTCTGTGTAATTTTTCATGAAAAATTTATAAACCTTGACAAGGCAAAATTTTCTTTATTTCTTCAAACATTTTCTCTAATGTATCTATATTTTATTCAGCTACTAAGATATCATTCATATAATGGCAAATTATAGATTGAAGAAACTATATTTGAGCCATTTCCAATGGCTGTCTTACAAAACATTTGCGCAGCATGGGGCTGTTTAACATCTCTTGTGAAAGAAGCTTCCATTGATGTCATTTAACAGGCTGAAAATTATTATAAGTAAACACTGCAGGAAAATTTTTCACTATCCTTTTATTGTAAAAGTGTAGTGAGGAAACAATATTTTACATTAATCACTATAATAGACTATCTTTTAAGTAATAGAGAAGGCAGGAGAATTCCAGGTTGTAAAGAGCCCATGGGCTGAATCATCTTATTTACAGCTCTTAGATCTTTTACCATTCTCCATTTTCCAGATTTCTTTTTAATACCAAATACAGGGGAATTCCAAGGACTATTTGATTCCTCAGTATGTTGAGAATCTAGCTGCTCCTTTACCAGCTGTTCTAAAAAGGTAGCACTGTTGGTAACTTTGAAGTATCAATAGCGCTTGTGTCCTGTTTTTGTATAACCTGAATGGTCGGTAACTGTTCTTTATAATGCCTTTTATTATTTTTTCCCAGAAACATATGTTAGTTTATGGTTTATTTCTGAGAATGGAGGAATTTTAATCTGGGTATCCCATTGCTGTAACAAATTACAACCCCATAAATTCATTGCTATATTAGCTACATATGGTTTTAATTTTCTTCTCTTCCTTCTGACCCTGTACATTCAACACATTTTATGCTTTGTTTTACCTGAGATAATGTTGAAATCCCTAAAAGCTGAACTTTTACCTTCTGAGAGGCCAATTGGGATGCCAAGATTCTGGTGCAACTATTGTTACCTCTGCCTCTGTGTCTAAGAGATCTTCAATTACAATGCCATTCATTCATACCTTTAGCTTTGGTCTTTGATCATTTATAGAAGTCTGCTAAAATATTCACTTTATAGTTTCTCATGAAATTTTTGTTTTATCTTCCAAAACTGTTCTATCATCCAGAGCAATTTGATTTTTTTTTTTTTTACAACAGGCTTTAGGTCCTTTAATTGCTCTGGGGAGGAGTTTCCCCACATGGGGAATCATGTCCCCGCATGTCCCTGGGGACAGAAAATGATTGAACCAAATTTGACATGGGGGAATGCAAGAAACACCTCAAGGCATTTCCTATTGGCAAAGAGTTACACTATCTGTCCTGTGTTGATTTGCATTCATTGGTCTAATGCTGGCCTTTGCCACACCTTCTTCATACTCAAGAAGGCAGAGGCCTTCTATTTCAATTATTTCTAGAAAGAAACATTGTTTGTAGGAATGCCATGTCTACAATCCACAATTTTTTGCCATAATTAAAACAATTGACATTTCAACTTTTCTTTAAGCCTCTGGAAATCAATTCTATTCAAGCATCATCATGGTTATGAGATTTATTATTGACTGTTTCTCAGATCCATTCCTCTATGGATACTGATCTTGCCTTTAAAGGCCTAATTTCACTGTGAATTAGCATTTTAAAATGCAAAAATTCAATTATTATTTGTCTAGCTTCTGAATTTGGTATTATTCTATTTACAGCTGAAGTCAATCTTTGTAAGAAATCAGTGAAGGCTTCTTTTAGGTCTTGTATAACTTTAGTAAATGACTCAGTTCTCCCTCTGTCTTCTTCAATTCTGTTCCAAGCAAATTCAAAGCTGCTAAACAACATAGAGGTAAGGTGTGCTCATCATATACAGACTGCCCTTGTACATTAGCATAATCACCCTCTCCAAGAAGTTGGTCTTGGGAGATTTCAACACCTCTAGCCCTACTTCATTGTTCAATGGCCCTAGCCTCATCTTTCCTACCAGGCGCTCCAGTGTAATTGAGGACAAGGTTCTTTTACTGTTGTACCCAACTCTTTCCAGGCTTGTGGGACAATTCTGTTACTAGTTAACCATGAATTTAACATCTTCTTCACAAAAGGGTGCATGCATACCCTATGAGACTATTGCTTCCTTAAATCTCCTCAAATTTAACATTTCCACAGCCGACTGAGCACTTTCATAGCCCTGGGGATAACTGTCATTTGGCAGTTGTTCCTGTATGGTGACTGGATAAATAAAGGTTGGTTGTTTGCTAACCTTAGGCTGTTTCTCTCTAATTATATAAGGTTATAATAAGGTTTGTTCTCCTTTAAATTCCTATCTGTGTCTGCATATTTCTATTATATATTTAAATAAGTTTTTCTAAGGCTTGTAACTTTTGAATAGTAAGTTTTTCTAAGGTTTGCATATTTCCAGTCACCTTTTTGCTCTGTTCAGCAGTAAATACTCTTAGAGCTTTTATCTTATGAGTCAAAATTGTATTAATCTCTTTAGTAATTATTTGTAAGGCTTGAATATTATCACTAAGGTTTGTATCTTTTGAATAGTAACTTTTTCTAAGATTTGCATATTATGTCACATTTTTTCTCTTTTTAATTGGTAAATATTTCTAAAGCTTTTATCCTATCAATCAAAATTGTAATATTGTCATTAGTAATTATTTGTAGAGCATGCATATTATCACTAGTAACCTTTTCTAAGGTTTGTATTTTTTGAATAGTTAAGTTTTTCTGAGGCTTGTATCTTGGCACTCATATCAACCTACTTTTTTAGGCATAAAACAAGACTTATCAAACCATTAATGATTATAATAAATTATGTAAATCACAGCTAAGTTAATTATTTCTTCATTTAATTGCTTCATTTTTAATCCATCCTGTGTGTAATCACACAAAGACCTAACTCCCTCCATCCTAATATCGTTTCCTATTTTTTAACATGAGAAAGAATCTCTGTCTCTCTCTTTTTTTAACTAATCCCCCCTTTAAGAATTCCCAATAGGAATTTCATCAAACAGGCTGATGATGAAGGTGAAGTATGAGGCTGGCTCCTGGTGTGTAGAACAGTAGAAGCTAGAGCAGTTATCAAAGCAGCTACCTAGTTTGGTAACAGCCTGAAGAGGGGGTCCAGGGGAAGGCCACAACCCAGTGGGAGAAGGATCTGGCTGTCTGAACAAGAACACAGGGGATCATGAGGAAGAAGTATGTGTTGGGGGAGCTACTTGAAGGCAGAGCTGGCTGGTGGTGAGGGACTAACTCCAGCAGAGTTCGGAGCCCAAGTGCCTGTGGACACTGCTGTACAGAGGCTGCAATAGGAAAACCCCAGACTTGCTCAGAGGGCTTGGGGGGATAAACAGGTAAACCTAGCCGGTGTGGTGAAGACTCCAGTGGGAGACCGCACCTGCAGCTCCAACCTGTGCCAGTGGCTGCAAAACCATGATCAAGTGGTTTTTTTGTGAACTCATGCCCTAAAAGTTGGATGCCAGATGAAGCATGAACCTAATTAGTCTTAATAAAAACCAGGAGTCAAATATTGGGGTAATAACCTGAAAAGGTCAGAGAAGCAGAGGAGCAGCTACCAGTGACTTCTTACCTCTCTGTATCCTACTAGCAAAAGTGCAGATATCCTGTCTATGCCCTGCCTGATCACTTCTTCTCTCCACCTCCCTTGTGCTGGGATTAAAGGCATGAGCTGCACAGTGCTGGGATGAAAAGTGTGAGCCTCTCAAGTGCTAGCATTAAAGGCATGGGCCACCACGGCCTGGTCTCTGTGGTTAAGTAGTGTGGGTAGCTCTGCCCTCTGATCTCCATGACAGCTTTATTTGTCAGAACACAAACAAAATATCACACCAAAGGTCTATAAGACTAGTAAAAAGAGAAAGTATGCTGAATAATAGCATTTTTTGTTCTTTGTTTCTTAACTGTATGTGCAATTTAACACACTGCCACCATTAGTTACTCAGTGTGATGATCTACTCCCTACACCCATGAACCAAAATAGTCCCTAACTTCATAAGTCTGTGAGGTACTTTGTCCCAGAGATTCATAAAGTATAGAATAAAGGAATATTTACACAACATTGGAAGTATTACTATTCTGATAATGTCACTTAGTTTTAAAACATCAAGTAGCTTAGCAGCATTAACTAAAAAGCATATGAATCACATATACCTGTTTAAATGTTCTAGATGTAATGATTTAAAAAGAAATAATTATCATATATTAGTTTATTATTTGAGAATTTCATATATATATATACATATACATATATATGTATACAATGAAATATTACATACATGTGCAATACACCTCCTCCCTCTACAGTCCTTTCCACACTTCTCACTCAAAATTTCATGTCTTTTCCTCCTTCTCCTCCTCCTCTCCCTCCTTACTCCTATTGATCTTCTCAATGACTCATAAAATCCAATTAGTGCTACCAATATAGACATGGGTATAGGTCATCCTCTGGAGCTTACCAGTGACCACACTCTCAAAAAATGATATACCATGCTTCAGCTGCGACTAATTGCCAATATCTCCTTAAAAAGGGATGGGCTTTCAGAGCTCTCATCCATATATGGTGGAATTTTTTTCTGAATTGTTATTGTATGGTTATTTTGCAGGTAACCACAGATGAATTGTGTTGATAAATATGATAGCCATACCATGTCCAGAAGATAGCATTTCACTGTACTAACCTTCTTGTGACTCATATTGTTTTCTATTTAATTTATTTTCATACAGTGTTTTAAATATTTTCCCTTTCCAACTCCACCCAGGCCTCTCCAGTCTCCTCACCCACCCACCTTCATGTTTTCATTTCATCCCAACCAATTTCTCCCAGATCTTTCTAATCTCTCTATCCACTCAACCTCAAGTAATCTTTTTCTCTTTCCAAAAAAAAAATTGAAAATCAGATCCAAGAAACCATTTAGACAAAAAGTACCCAAACAAAAGTCATACACACACACACACACACACACACACACACACACACACACACAGAGTCAATTTTGTGTTGTCCAACTATGCCTGGGTATGGAGCCTGCCCTAAAGAGTGGTTTATATACACAGGGACACTCTATTAGAAAAAATTAATTTTCTTCTTTCCAACAGGCGTGAATTTCAAATATCTTCTTGGTCAGGGTTTGAATTTTGTGTCCACTTCCCTTTCACAATGCTGTAATTTGGTCTGGTTTGACTGTAGATCTCTGAGCCTTAGGAGAGGTATTTGATGAAAACATCTCATTTAGGATTTTCTGTTCCAAAGTCTCTCACTGTCACCACATTTTATAGTTGTGAGTCTCTGTTTAATTACCATCTACTGAAAGTAGAAGCCTTTCTGATGGTGGCTTAGTATGCACTGATTTGCAAGTGTAGTAATATGTCATTAAGATTCATTTTACTGAGATGTTCCTTTTGTGTCTTATATTTTTTTCTACCTCTTCTGCCATGTTCCCTGACCCTGGGCAGTTAACAAACATGTCCCATTGAGGACTGAACACTCACAGCCATTGATTAACAGCACTTTGGCTAGTTAGGAGTCTTTGCATTGACTATCATCTACTGCTAAAAGAGAAGCTTCTCTGACTGAGGTTGATAGCAGTCAATGTCTATGTTTATAAGTGCAAAACTTACAAAACAAGTTGACAACATAACTGCTTAAATGACAATAGCAGACTTCACCCTATATGACCTCCCAGCCGCAGACCTTTGGCCAGGTTTTCATTACCAGACATGAAATTATCTTCTCAAGAGTAGGCTTCAAATTCAATGTTAAAGTGGTTGACTATTCCATAGCAGTCATGTCATTATTGCCTAGGTGAGTATGATTTGCCTAGCAAGTGCCTATTGTATTTTCTAGG
Source organism: Peromyscus eremicus (assembly GCF_949786415.1). Lineage (NCBI taxonomy): Eukaryota > Metazoa > Chordata > Mammalia > Rodentia > Cricetidae > Peromyscus > Peromyscus eremicus. The sequence continues at coordinate 64,921,873 of NC_081427.1, forward strand.
AGCCAATGCAAGGTAAGAACATTGATTTCTTTTCTCCCCAGCATTCTATAGTGCACCTTCAGGTGCTGTGCATGCTAACAAGCGAGAAGGAAATTTCTTGATTAGGTTGAGATTGATCTTTCTGTGTTCTATAGGGAAAATGGATGGAATGTTTAGAAACAGTGTTTTACCATGTAGTTATTGGGGAAACAAGTACAGTGGGAGGAATGCTGTGGCCTTCTAGACCTACCATTCCTGAGGAGGTTTTCTCTTGCCAAGCAGATTTTCTATTAATAACCCATGTCTTTCAGGAGTGATATTATCCACCTATTCAGGACATCACTGATTCTATGACCATGGAAAGTTTATTGGGAATAAAATAAATTCATAAGATTTTGGTAGGATAGCCATTTTCAAATGCTTAATTTTTCATCCATAATTAGGGCTGTTCTTAGTATTTGTCTTCTTTATTTGGTTTCTTACAGTTTTAATGGTAGATGTCTTTTATTTCCTTTGTTAAGTTTATTTCCAGGTATTTTTACTTTTTGTGGCCATTGTAAATACAATAGTTTACCCAATATTTGCAGTATATTTGTCATTGCTGAGTTTTGCATGTTTTTTTTTTAATCCTACTACTTTTTGAAGAATATAGAGGGAACAACTTAGACCTGTCACCTATTATATTTTTCAAATACAAAGTAAAATGAATTAAAATATTTGAATGAGGTGAATATCATCTTAATTTGATCAGTATTAACAAATATATGTTGCTAACTTTCTCTGAATTGTGGGATAAGTACAGTGTTAATTATTTTCTGCATAATACCAAAGTATCTATAACATTTAATATACCTCAATGAGTGAATGCATATGTGTGCATATATACCCTTGTGTATAGATATGTGTTAATACATGGAGGAAAAAACACATACTAATATATATGCACATATGTCCACAAGTATATATACATAATGAATAGTGCAAATATCCATTGACTGAGCTCTACATTAATGACAAATAATTAATATTTTGAGCTAAAATAAGAGAAAATAGTTTTTACAAAGTTATAGTTACTCACTCACATATGATAAAGGGTAGCAGACATGAGCAAGTCAAGTATTCATCAGATTTGAAATAATTTTTCTGTTTTTTTTTAAACGACAACTTTAAGTTATGTTCTATGACTTAGTAGAAATTCTGTTTTTTGATGCTAACTTACATATTGGCTGCATTTTCATTTTATTCATTAATGTTAAGAGGAAATTTGTTATAAGGTTCTGAGTTTTTAAATTATTTTCACTGTACTCTTTTGATGTGTTTATATTATTATGAAAATGAGTACATTAGACTTTATTTGTAAGTTTTTAAATATCTGACATTTCTCTTTTTTATCATCCAGAGATTCTTGTAAACAACTAACATGCTTTATTTAAATTAAGCCTTCAGAATAAAATTAATGGTAATATGTGGAAATTAATACTATAATTATAGGGATATGAGCTATTACACAGATTATTAGTCAAGGCTGAGAGAACAAGAAATTCATTACTAACTTGAAATTTATTTTCAAGTGTCTCTACTTATAAAATGAAAATATAGATATATTATTTAGTTTAAAGCACTTGTAAATAAAGTGCCAAATTGATTATGGGAAATAGTTAATTATTTCTTTAGGTTTAATGAAGCAAACTAATGTAAAATATATTAAAGTAAATATGAATGATTAGTATAATTCAATTCTGACTCCCTCCATTTTAAAACACAATGTATATAACTCTATATTGTTACCAAAATTGTATATATGTATGTATATGCACATTCATGTCTGTAGTGACAATTAATGAATAAGGGCCTTATATTCTAAAGAGAACAAGGGGGGTATTTGGAAAGCTTTGGGCAGAAGTATGAAAAGGAAACATGATGTAATTATATTATAATCTCAAAATAAACTTTTCTTTTTGAAAAGCTAAGGCAAAAATAAGAAACAATCTAAGAGCATAGTGTCTAATGATATACCATCCCCTCAACATTCCAAATTGAACTTACCTGTGCCCCTTATTCACTGCTTGTATCACACAAATATTGAAGAAAATATTTTCAGTTCTGAAAAAATGCTGTAAAATATGACAGGCCAATATACTTTATTATTCCATTTCAAAATATGCACTGAAATGAGTGACTTTGGGAAATTTTTTTCACAGCAGAACGTTAGCAAAACTGATGAGCTTTGGCTACAGCTACTTTGTGTGTAACACCTAGTCTGGATTATTTTCATTGTTATAAAAAGGTCATCAATATCATTTATTTGTATGTTGTGCATGGATGCTTCCTACTTGATCACAGCTACTTTAATAGTGTTTAATTATGTAGTTCCATGCATATACGTATGTATATATTCCATTAAAATTATATTTTATGTTTGTATACGTACATATACATGCATATACATAGTCTGGCATTTTACATGATATGTTGAATGATAAGAATATAATAAAAATTATATTAACATGAATTTATTATCAAACAATATATCCATATTACCCTTTATTTTCATTTTAAATGTTTTTCTACTGTTCATAATTTAAAACTATATTTTCAATGAAGATAATATTCAACTACTATTTAAATTATGACATAATGTATTTAGAAAGGAAAAATACAGATGGGATCTTTAGAAGATAGAGTATTTTCTCAAAGACAAAATCTAGTGCTTTTTCCCTAAGAATTTTAGTCCATTAGACTCATTCTCTGACACGGTTGTCTGTTCTTGGGACCCTTTCTTCCTTCTTGGTTGCCTCATCCAAACTTAACAGGAAAGGAAGATGCCTAGTTTCTACAACTTCATATCTCATGGCTGGCTGATAGACATGGAGGGCCAGCACTTTCCTTTTTTGTAAGGGAAGAGAGAGGGAGTGTGAGCTAATTGGGGGAAGGGACTGGGAAGAGAGGTGGGAGAAAGAGGAAACTGTGATCAGGATGGGAAAACATTAGTTAATAAAAAAGCAAAAATATATCCTTTTAATAGCCTCCGTATATTAAACATCTTATCTCTTTATGTGATTTTTTGGTCACTTTTCTCCTTGTTATTTGAACTTTTGAAAAACAAATTTTATATAATAAATAATTTTCCAAAATAAAGATTCCTGCCAGTAATACTAATGCCTTATTTTTAATTCAGTTATTAATATTTTTGCCACTTGTCAAGTGACAGCATTTTTAATTTGGTCGGTAATGCATAAATAATTGAGACAGATGTGTTCAGTCATGGACTTCACCATCTATACAGCATAACAGTACAAAAAACATGTTCTCACTTAAATTCTATCCAGCTTTTTAGATACCCTAAATTCTCAATAGATAAAACAAAGGTTATAGGTATATATACTTCTCTGTTTCTGTGATAAGACACCATGACCAAAGGCAACTTAAAAAAGTTTATTTTATCTTATAGTTTTAGAGTCTAGCATGGGTTGTGGGCTTTGGAAAAGGCATGGCAGCAGACAGCCAAAATAGCATTCTGAGAACTGAAATGTTTAATTCAGTGCAGGAAGCATACAGAGCAAACTGGGGGTGGGGCAAAGCTACATAATCCCAAAGCCTGACACACTTCAAACTTCACACACTGACCCACTTCCTACAGCAACGCTTCACTACCTAAACCTCTGCAAATAAAACCAGCCCCTGGGAACACGTCTCTAAATACCCAGGCTTATGGGGGTTACCTCCCATTCAAACCAGCACAAGGTGTTTCAGGGTATACTGAAATAGAGATGAAAGACAGCATGAGTTCAAATACAAAATGTTCCATAGAACATCTTAATGAAATTATAGCAAATATCATTATAGTAGAAAAATATTTTTATATCAATTTATTTTATCCAGTTTTATTTGAAGAGTCATTAAAAAATTGTATACTCAAAACTAAAGAATGACATTATTTTGATATTAAAGTCCAGTATGACTTTATAATTGTTTCAGGCTTTTAAGGAAAAAAAAACATATAATTAAAATATTTGTGTAATAAAACAGCTTCAAATACATTCCACTATGCCTATAAAATTTAGATTTAATTGTCATATTTGTGAAGTTAAGAATCATTTTAAACACCTTTGGAGCCTAGTTTACTGATTGGAGGACTAGAGTATTCACTCCCCATTTCACATCCAAACCTTCTTAACAGATGACATTGTATTTGTTTTCTCCATTGAACATGGACAACCTAGATGCCCTTCAACTGAAGAATGGATAAATAAAATGTAGTACATATACACAATGGAATACTACTCAGCAGAGAAAAACAACGACATCATGAGGTTTGCAGGCAAATGGGTGGATCTAGAAAAAATCATCCTGAGTGAGGTAACCCAGACTCAGAAAGACAAACATGGTATGTACTCACTCATAGCAGGATACTAGATGTGGAACAAGGATGACTGGACTGCTACTCACATCACCAGGGAGGCTACCTGGAAAACAGGACCCCAAGAAAGACTCAGGGATCGCCCAATGATGGAGAAAGGGATGAGATCTACATGAACAGCCTGGACATGAGTGGGTGTAATGAAGGGCGAGGGTCCAGGGAAAGAGAGCTTGGGGGAGCGGGAGATCCCAGCTGGATCAAAAACAGAGAGGGAGAACAAGGAATAGGAGACCATGGTAAATGAAGACCACATGAGAATAGGAAGAAGCAAAGTGCTAGAGAGGCCCACAGAAATCCACAAAGATACCCCCACAATAGACTGCTGGCAATGGTCGAGAGACAGCCCGAACTGACCTATTCTGGTGATGGGATGGTCAAACACCCTAATTGTCATGCTAGAAACCCTATCCAATGACTGAGGGATCTGGATGCAGAGATCCACGGCTAGGCCCCTGGTGGAGCTCCAGGAGTCCAATTAGCGAGAAAGAGGAGGGTTTATATGAGCGAGAATTGTTGAGACCAAGGTCGGATTAAGCACAGAGACAAATAGCCAAACAAACGGAAACACATGAAATATGAACCAATGACTGAGGGGTCCCCAACTGGATCAGACCCTCTGAATGGGTGAGACAGTTGATTGGCTTGATCTGTTTGGGAGGCATCCAGGCAGTGGGACCAGGTCCTGTGCTCATTGCATGAGCTGGCTGTTTGAATCCTGGGGCTTATGCAGGGTCTCTTGGCTCGGCCTGGGAGGAGGGGACTGGACCTACCTGGAGTGAGTCTACCAGGTTGATCTCAGTCCTTGGAGGAGGCTTTGCCCTGGAGGAGGTGGAAATGGAGAGTGGGCTGGAGGAAAGGGGAGGGGGATGGGAGGGGGGGAGAACAAGGGAATCCGTGCCTGATATGTAGAACTGAATTGTAATGTGAAAAAAAAAATAAAAAAAATAAGTAAATAAAAGGCAATATGGGTAAACCGAAAAAAAAAAAAAAAACTCAGGTCTGTGAGGTTAAATAGTATTTGATTTAGAATTGAACTGGAATGTAAGACTTCAAAATTCAGTGTTTTTAACTACAAGTTATTATAAACATATTTAAATGTAATATCCAGATTTTCCTCTTACTTTAAGACTCCAGAAACATGGGGCATATTTACTCATAGAAAATGCATGCTGATCCAAAAAAGGACAGCAGCATGCAAGAACATCGGTAGCCAATTTAGTTACAGAACACAGAACAGTCACTGCAAAGGCCATGCTTTAAGAAATCATTCTCAGCAATTAAATTCTACAATTGTAGCTAGAGTTTTCCTGCTTGGCCCACAGTCAGGACAAATCTCTATCACCTGCCAGTCCCACAGCCTCAGACCCGACCAAGTAAACACAGAGACTTATATTGGTTACAAACTGTATGGCCGTGGCAGGCTTCTTGCTAACTGTTCTTACAGTTCAAATTAATTCATTTCCATAAACCTATCCCTTGCCACATGGCTCGTGGCTTACCAGGATCTTCACATGCAGCTTGTTATGGTGGCGGCTGGCAGTGTCTCTCTGACTCAGCCTTCCACTTCCCAGGTTTATTCTCCTCCTTGTCCCGCCTACACTTCCTGCCTAGCCAATGGCCAATCAGTGTTTTATTTATTGACTAATTAGCAACACATTTGCCATACAGAACTTCCCACAGCACACAATGTTTTAAAAATAACTTTATGATTGACCAGTAGTATGAACCAAGCACAAATAAGCTAGAATAACCCAATTTGGGTCATTGCTCTAAAATACACAAATATAGTTCAAAAATAATTCATAACATTTAGTAGTATAAATACTGTTTTTGAAAAGGAACCTCAAGTATCCCATGGTGTCCTCAACTTTGCTGTGCAGCTTAGGATTACCTTGGTTTTCTGATCACCTTATTTCTGTTCCCCAAGTCCTGGGATTACAAATGTATGTGCTACCACACTGCATTTATGTAATGCTAATGGGAGAAGCCAGATTTTTGTGCATAAGATACAAGCAATCAAGGCTTTGAGATACATTGCCAGCCTCCATATGAGTTTAATGTCTTTAAGTGGCTTGAACTCTTTTTTTTTGTTGTTGTTTTTGTTTTTGTTTTTGTTTTGTTTTTCGAGACAGGGTTTCTCTGTGTAGCTTTGCGCCTTTCCTGGAACTCACTTGGTAGTCCAGGCTGGCCTCGAACTCACAGAGATCCGCATGGCTCTGCCTCCCAAGTGCTGGGATTAAAGGTGTGCGCCACCACCGCCCGGCGGCTTGAACTCTTAAAAGATCATAGTCACAGTTTTATTATCTACTTATTTAGAAAATGCATAATGTTGAAGTCAATTACAGCTTTATCAATTAATTCAGATGACTGTATTTCACCAGACAAAACAACATATGCATTTGCTAACAAAATACTTGTACACTGAAATTTCTCATTTATCAACATAAAATTCTTCTTCATATAGATTTACCAAATCTGTAAAGTGATAGTTAAGCTGTACTTTTAAAATTAGATATTTCTGTAGTTAGTTAAAGAAAGACATACTCTGATTGAATTGAAGGAATGATTACCTGTGACTCAGAGGTAAAAATTCTTTGATAGAATAAGAATTTTCCTCTCTAAGAAGTTTTATACATGCTGTGAAAATTTTGGAAGAGAAACTAGAATCATATACTTTGTCACATTTTACTTTCAGATGGCCCTGCTTCTGAAAATTGATTTTGGTTCATCTTTTGGTGTCTGTTTATCCAAGAGGAAAGTTCCATATTTGGTAAGGAATTTTCTACTTGTTCATATGTGTAAATATTATTCCATAGAGATAAATTTCTATATAGCAAAAATTATCAGCAGAGTGGGCCACACATACAATGACACATGTTATACTTAGAGAAATTCACAAAGTCCTGACATCTTATCTTCACTGGATGGTAATTATATTTCATACAGAACTTTAAAATTGGAAAAATGAAAGCAAATGATATTTATTACCCTTTGTATATATCAATGTACTTCATGAATAAGTGTTCTGAAGCTGTCAGGCACTACCTTGCAATAACAAACAAAAATATGCAAATACACTCATTAAATTTATTAATGAATTGCATAAAATTATTAACCAATGAATAAATTACATGAATGTAATTAATGAACATATTAATGAAATGTACAGTAAGATATGAGAATTATTAGTAAGACTGATAAAAATTTACTCTTTAATTTTTGAAAAACAGGTTTTCAATATGTATTAAATCATTTTAGTTAGGCTTCTAACTACTCCATATATTATTTAGATATGACTATTTAGCATATTTGACAGAAGTAACAATTGGCAACATTTTTATCTATATATCAGTGTGGAAATACAGTCAAAGATAACACACTTGGGAATATACTGACACTGTTTTTGACTGCTTGAAGAAGAACTTTCTAGTACATTTATATATTAATACTTACAAATATATTTATATATTAATACTTACAAGGACTTGTAAATTGCCTTCATGTCCATTATGTGCTATAAAAGGTAAATAAATAATAAAACATAAAACAACCAAATTTCAGTGCATTCTACATGCGAAATTGTCTGTTGAGTCCATCACTAATGTGTCTGTCTATAGTTATTTTATGTAAAAACCTAAAACTCTGTTCTTCAAGCAGAGTTCTAATTAAGGTCCTTAATTTAACTTTTCACAGTTTTAGTTGTGAGACATAGGACAGCAAATGTTAGAAGGTTATTAATGTGTCAAACTGTTTTTGAACAAACTTTTGTTGCTAAGGAAACCTTTCTTTCCTTAAAAAACAGATTCTCATCATTATTTTATGTGAAGGAATTTTAACTCTAAGGCAAATTATATAGCAATTTAAAAACAATTCCACATATGGATTATATATAACTAAAATTCAACTTTATGTTAGATGAGTTAATATATTCACACATTAATAATTTTTTTTAAAATTCATTCAATTCATTTTGTTGATTTTATGGTTTAGAGTAAAATACATTATACTTAGGAATATATTCTTTATTATTTTCTTTACACTGAGAAAAAAGAATATATTCAATACTTCAAATTCTTACTTCTCATTTTTTATTTTTTTGAGATTATAAATTTTCCCTTCCCTTTCTACCTCAAACCCTCCTCACTGATGGTTATAAATCTTCACATTGACACAAATGTATTGAATTTCAATATATCCAAGAAGGTCAATAACAATTTAAATATTTTAAAATTATTTTTAATATTCTAAATATTGGATCTGTAGGCAGATATTCTCTTTGTCCAGCATTCAGTTTTGTCCTACCAACTGCCTCTCAAATAACCATACAGAGATTTAATATTAATTATAAATGTTTGGATGATAGCTCAGGCTTATTACTAGCTAACTCTTACATTTTAAGTTAACCCTTATTTCTTATCTACCCTCTGCCATGTGGTGGTACTTTCTTTCAACCTGGCACATTCATCTTCTTTCTCTCTGTGTTTCCTCAAGACTCCTCAGACTCTGTCCTTGTTCCCAGTATTTTCTCTGTCTGAAAATCTTGGCTAGGCAATCAACTTTTTATTAACAATGATAGCAACATGTTTTTACAGTGTTCAAAAGGATTATTCCATAGCATCTCTCCCCTCTTGTCTAATTAAAAAGGAAGACTTCAACTTTAACATTGTAAAATTATATACAACAAAACCAGTTTTCAAGTAAGAATTACACTTACAATATCCAGTCCATTTGTATTTGGTAAAATTAGAAAAAAATATTCTATTATTTATCTTATCTGTGTGAGTCTAAAGTTTCATGTTTAATTTACCTTTTATCATTACTAAGAAAATTTTTAAGTCTAATTATTTAGTCTTTAACTCTGTCAAAGACCCCAGAAGGGTGGAATGTTACCTAATGACAGGGATATCTGGCTCCTGGACAGTCAGTCACCCAAGGCTCTTCTGTAATGTTGGGTCATCCAACTTTGGTGTACAGTCCTAGTATATCTAACAGACTTTTCTGAGAAACAGGCAATTTTGAAGGAGAGACCATATAACAAGTATTTTAGCAAACTTCTAAAAATGATCAAAAACTATAGCTAAAAATACAAATAAATTGCATTATGATTGAAAGTTTCCTAGACATATGCCCAGAGGTAACAATAATTTCACTAAAATCTTCACATACAGATTGGCATCTTCAGGAGGTAAATATTCGTTTTTTATGGGTTGGAACTTCATCTCAGGTAAAACAAGTACAACGCTGGTCAAATGTATAGGGTACAAAGGACAAATAGGGATCTTAAAGTCATATGTGACTAAAACAGCAGTGAATTCATGGGGATGTGATTTGTTACAACAATGAAAAATCCAGATCCACATTTCTCCAATCCCAGAAACAAACCATGAAATAAACAATGCTTCTGAAAAAAATATTAAAAGGTATTATCAAGAACAATCACTGACCATTCTGGTTGTACAAAATCAAGGCACAATAGCTCTTAATCTTTAGAAAGTATCAATAGCCCTACCTTTAAAATGGTTAACTGACAAACTGTCTGAGTGGAACAATAGTCTTTGACATCAGAAAAATTACAGGCATTAGAGCAGTTGTTATAGGAACAGCTAAATGTTCAACATTTTGAAGAATCAATCAGTCCTTGGAATTCTCCTATATTTGTCATTAAAAAGAAATCTGGAAAATGAAGAACGGTAGCAGATATAAGAGCTATCTAAGAGCCAATGGGCTCTTTACAGCCTAGAATTCCCTTGCCTTCTTTATTACATAAACGTTGGTCTATTTTAAGGATTAATTTAAAAGACTGCTTTTTTACTATAACTTTCCAAGAACAGGATAGAGAAAAATTTGCCTTCAAAGTGCCTACTTATAATAATTCTCAGCCTGTTAAAAAGTATCAGTGGAAAGTTCTTCAACAGAAGATGTAAAACAGCCTCACTTGTATCAGTACTTGGTACAACAGTCATTGGAAATAATTTGTAAACAGTGTTCTCAATCTATAATTTACCATTATATGTATGATATCTTACTAGGTGATTCAGACTCAAATACCTTAGAAAAATATATGAAGAAGTAAAGAAAATTTTGCCTTTTTTGAGATTACAAATTGCTCCTGAAAAAAAAAAAATACAGAGAGGTGATTCTATACCAAGGATACAAGACAGGTTTACGAAAACTTCAACCACAGAAAGTACAAATCATCCAGGCCATGGTGGTGCATGCCTTTAATCCCAACACTTGTGAGGCAGAGGCATGTGGATTTCTGTGAGTTCAAGGCCAGTCTGGTCTACACAGTGAGTCCCAAGATAGCCAGGGCTGTTACACAGAGAAACCCTTTCTTGAAGGAAGAGAAAGAGAAAAATAAAAAGGAAAGTACAAAGTCAGGAGAGATCAATTATGAACTCTTAATTATTTTCAAAAGTTGCTGGGAGGTATTAACTGGCTAGAGCCCACAATTGGATGGACAAGTCAAGAACTAAGTAATTTATTTCAGACCTTACAAGGTGATAAGGACTTAAGTAGTCCAAGAAAATTATCAGTTGAGGCTGAAAGAGAATTGGCTTTGGTAGAAAAGTAATTAGAGAATGAACATGTGGATCATTTGGATCCAGAGCTTGATTATATTATGGTTATTTTACTTTCTATGCATTCTCCCTCAAAAATTTTAATGCAGAGAGAAGATAATATTTTAGCATAGATAATTTTGCTATACAGAGTTAAAAAATTAAAGACCTATGTAAAACAGTTTTCTGAATTAATTCTGAAAGGATAGTTAAAACTACATAAATTAGCAGGAGTACATCCAGAAGCAATTGTGGTGCCTTTTACAAATGCTAAAATTGCCTCATTATGGACAGAAAATGAACTTTAACAGGGAACTTGCAGTAATTATTTTGGGCAAAATTAGCAACAAATATCCCCAAAATAAAAGACTTCAATTTATAAAGAAAATTAATTGGATCTCTATGTTATATGGGGAAACACCAATTTCTAGAGGTCCTAAATTGTATAATGATGCAAATAAATCAGGAAAGGCAGGTTGTAAGTCATGAAATTTAAGTAAAGTCAGTCAGGCGGGCGTGGCACATGCCTTTAATCCCAGCACTAGGGAGGCAGAGCCAGGTGGATCTCTGTGAGTTTGAGGCCAGCCTGGTCTACAGAGCAAGATCCAGAAGAAGTATCAAAAACTACACAGAAAAACCCTGTCTCAAAATACCAAAAAAATAAAAAATAAATAAAAAAGAAATTTAAGTAAAGTGCCTCAAAGCTCTTATGATTCTACTCTAAAATCTGAATTATATATTATTCTCATGGTATTATTAGATATCCAGAACCTCTTAATATAGTTACCAATTCTCAATATTCAGAATGAGTTGTTTTTCATAGTGAAATCACTGAACTTATTATCTTTGTTATTTATTAAATTATAAGAAATAATCAGAAATAGAAATCATCCCTTTTATATAACATATATCAGATCCCGTTATGGATCTATCAGGCCCTCTAGAATAAGGTGATGATGAAATTTATCAGCTATTAGTAGGAAATGTGCTAGAAGCCTCAGAATTTCATAAGATCACCATGCTAACAGCAAAGGTTTGAAGAGTTTCCTATCACTTGGCAACAAGCCAAGGAAATTATAAGGGGCTATCATACTTGTTCTTTGTGAAACAAAACTTCATTACCTTCGGGAAGTAACCCAAGAGGTACACAAAGAAATAAAATTTGGCAAATGAATGTGTTTCATTTTACAAAGTTTGGAAAATTAAAGTATTTGCACCCATACCATAGATAAATAGTCAGGATTTCAATGAGCAACTGCTTTGAGTTCTGAAAAGGATGATTCTGTAATTACAAATACATTAGAAGTTATGGCCATTATGGGAGTACCTGTACAAATTAAGACTGATAATGCTCCAGCATATGTCTCTAGTAGAATTACGCAGTTTTTCACATATTACAAAATAAAGCATATTACAGGTATACCACACAATCAGTTATAGAAAGATCTAATCACACTTTAAAAGATATGCTTAACAAACAGAAAGGGGTAATAAAGACTCCCAGATAGATTACACAATGCTTTCTTAACTTTAAATTTTTTTAATGCTAATGAAAGTTTTATATAGACATTGAATAGAAGAAAAAAAATGTTGATTAAATCTTCCTGTATACTTTAAAAATGTGTTGACCTCACAAGAGAAACCAGTATATGCATTATATTGGGATAGAGGATTTTCTTTTGTTTCCACAGGACAAGAAAAGGTATGAAAACCACCAAATTTGATGAAGATTCGATTTGTACAGAAAATACCTCATGCTTAGGAGAGGTTATATTTCATCAAACAGGATGGCCATTCAATCTAAACTTACTTATAAAACTAACAAAGGCCTTTCATTTGATCGATATAACCGGCCCAAAAGGAAAACTTCCCACAGTTAGGGGAGAACTCTTCACTATTCCACAAAATGGGGCCAGGGGATCAAACTCAGTACATTATGCTTGGCAACAAATGTCTTTACCCACTGAGTCACATTTGTGGACCTCTGTTATTGTCGATAGTAGAAAAAATATACATGCATAAGATTTTGTGCTTTTTTTGTCATATAAACATGCCATTAAGAGTACATAGCAAGAAGGCTCTGAAAAAGATCATTCATGTGCTCTTTCCTAACACAAGGCAGATACCAAAGACCTTTTTAACCACAAGATGTATTCTAAGATGGGCAGTGGAAGCCCGGAACTACATGTGGTGTGGTTATAAACTCTGTATATGCCACATCATTTTCAAGTATGTACCTATTAAAAGTTTAATTTAAGCCGGGCGGTGGTGGCGCACACCTTTAATCCCAGCACTCAGGAGGCAGAGCCATGAGGATCTCTGTGAGTTCGAGGCCAGCCTGGACTACCAAGTGAGTTCCAGGAAAGGCGCAAAGCTACACAGAGAAACCTTGTCTCGAAAAACCAAAAAAAAAAAAAAAAAAAAAAAAGCTTAATTTAGGAAATAGGCACAATAAAAATTCAGCAAAATAAAATGTAAAAATTACAATACACTGTAATAAAAGTTGTATGTGGTCTGCCATAAACTATCTTAATCTATTTTACATTTTTCACTTTTTTATATATTTTTTATTCTGATTATATTTGACCTTTTTGAGCTCACTGCTAAATGAACTATCTGTTTCTACTCCTACCTTTCTCCAAGTTTCAGGGATCATCGTGGAAGAAGGAATGGAAAAGCTATAAAGTCAGAGGATGGTTAAAAAGTGGTATGAACTGCTACATTATTTCAGCTTCAAACTTAACATTTAGCATAGATTAATTACCTTATGGTTTGTTTGTATCTGAATTTAGAACATCACTGATTTTGTGTTTTATACCCATTGAAGAGTTAAAAGAAGAGTTATGAAAACTCTTGTATTGTCACCACGGTTGATCTAACAATTGTGATGGCTACACAATAAGATAGTATATGAAGATTGCCTAAAATTCACAATGACATATTTCAAATCCACCATGACAGGAAGGACAGTGTGAGAGTTTTAGTCTGTTGATCAAAGCATAAAATGTTAGACGGATGAATTATTTGTACTTTGAATTTCCTAATTGATATTTGCAGATACACGTTCATTGTGAGTGAAGGGGACTATGTAATGTTCACCTGTGCATACGTGGTAGCTATGCTATTGTTCTCTTAGGCTAACGTTAACTAGGGTTGAGAAAGACCATCAGTAATTTTTACACTACTGCATTAGAAAGTTGTTACTCCTACTGGATACACTTTATCAAAAAATAAATTGAGCTTTCTTATTACATACACTCTCAGATTGCCAGACAACAGTGGCCTTTAATCCCAGCACTCAGGAGGCAGCACCAGGCAGATCTTTGTGAGTTTGAGGTCAGCCTCATTTACAAAGCGAGATCCAGGACAGGTACCAGGGTCAGGCACCAAAACTACACAGAGAAACCCTGTCTTGAAAAACCAAAAATAAAATAAAATAAAAAATAAATAAAAGATACACACTCCAACAATTCCCTTACTAAAAGGCTTAGACTGAATAATTTCGTACCTTCCTCATTTTGCAAGAAGAAATTCCCATGAATTCATCTTTATTTCTGAATGCATGGGCTTATTAAATATTTAAGCATATACCTCTGAAACAAAAGCAATTTTGAAAAGAAAACAAATTTTATGTTAAGCTACAGATACACATAAAATTTAAAAATTTCTGGCTGGGAAGGAAAAAGGGAATTTTAAAAGAGCATGTTGTCTCTCATGTGGAACTGTTTTGAGTGACTGTAAACTGAGAGGATGAGTGGGAGTGGATGGGAGGTGATGGAGGTGAGTGTGAGTGAAGTACAATGGTGCACACGTAGGCTGTCAGAAGGAAACACATTAGTCTGTGTTTACACACAAATATATGGACACACACTACATTGGTAAATCTTATCCTGGCTTATTTCATGATATAGGCTACTTATTTTGGTTATACATATGTTGTGTCAGTGGGTTACTATATGTTTTGTTAAAATAAAATTTACATAAACCATGAAGCCATTTCAAATTCAACAATGTCAAAACATTTGATTCATTAACTGTATTATAACCATCACTTCTATGTGATTCCTCTATATTTTGTTACTGTACAAGAAATCCTGATGCTCCTTAAGGAAAACCATTGGGTTCCCTCTCTAGGCCTTTAGGAATCACCATTTTCTGCCTCTATAAAACTACCTGTTTGGGCTGTTTTATATAAACACAGTAATGTGATATTTGTCATTCTGTTTTCTTTCACTTGGAATCATGATTTCAAATGTTTTTATGCATATGTGCACTTCTGAACCTTTATAGTTTTGTGGGCATCTTACTACATATTAGCCTGCTATTCATCTACTTTTTGAA
Source organism: Peromyscus eremicus (assembly GCF_949786415.1). Taxonomy (NCBI): domain Eukaryota; kingdom Metazoa; phylum Chordata; class Mammalia; order Rodentia; family Cricetidae; genus Peromyscus; species Peromyscus eremicus. The sequence goes on from NC_081427.1 coordinate 64,937,173, forward strand.
ATACTTTATGCTAATACTTTATTAGAAAAGATAAAATTATCAGAAATTTTGCTGTGAGTGTAATAAATAGCTTAAGATAAATATGGTCATTTTTTTTCTTCTATTTTTTTCATACCTTTTTCCACAGATTTTTTCCTTACTTTGTCTACAATGCTATATAAAAAAAATTACACTGTACATATTGATGTGTAAATAACAGTTTGAATCTGATTTATTTATTATATATTTGTACATGTGGTGACTTGGATGAAATATGCCCTACATAAGTTCATGAATTTGAACACCTGGGCCTCTATTTCTGGTGGTGTGGGGAAGGTTTTGGAACCTTTAGGGTATGAAGCCTTGAAGGAGGGAGTACTTCACTGGAGGTGGCATCTGAGAGTTTATAGAATCACCCATTTCTTGTTTGCTCTCTATTTCCTGGAGTGAAGTTGAAATGAAATAACCCAGCTTCATGTTCAGGGCACCCACTGCCCTGCCTTCCAAGAAAATACAGAATCACTCTCTGGATTCATAAGCCAAAATTAACTGTCTTCTGTAAGTTGCTTTTGGTTATGATATTTTTATCATAGCAACAAAAATGTAACTAAGAAATTACCTAATAGGTAATTGTTGGCTCATATCATAACTTTATAGTCAACATTTAAAGGAATCTCAAATTGTATTTCATGTCTATTAAATATTTACATAATCATCTATAATGCTTGAGGGTTTCAATTTTTTCACATCCATTTTAACATTTTTTGTCCCTCCTATTTTTTCAATTCTGCTTTTCTAGGGAAAATATAAACTGATATTCTGCTTTTTTTTAAAATTTGTATTTATCTATTTAATAATAGTGAGTATCTTTTCATGGGTTTGTGTTATGCCCATATGAACACTCATACACATAGAACTTCCTTAGAGAGATATGGTGATATTTTATTTGTACTGAAATGTGATTTTATATGTATGTTAATAAATAAAGTTGCCTGTGGGTCAGAGCTAATAGCAAACCATAGAGAAGCTGGGTGGTGGTGGCACATGCCTTTAATCCCAGCACTTGGTAGGCAGAGCTAGGTAGATCTTGTGTGTTCAAGGATACAGCCAGCATAGAGACACAAGCCTTTAATCTCAATACCAACCATAGAAGACCTGGAGGTCTGTATAGACAGGCAGTGACAAAGAGGTCATGTGGTTGGGTTTACAACCAATGAGAAGGCAGAACAGAAAGTCAATAAAAAGACAGACACGCAGGAAGTAGGCCTCTTTCTGAATGGAAGGACAGCAGCGGCAGTGAAGGGTAAGAAAGAGTTTTTAGCTCTTAGCTATTATTCTGACCTCTTGGGCTTTCAACTCTGCATTTGGCTCTGTGTTTCTATTTTAATAAGACGGTTACATCTACAGAGAGAGGTCTACATTTTTGAGTTTCAATTTTTTGAATGCTCAAAGACTAGGTAGATTATTATTTTATTTTGAATTGTTAAATTCTTTTGCAAACATATGGTGTGTATTTTACAGATTTAAGCTATGTATTTTCTTATATTTCTTATTTCATAATGGACATATTAACATCAAACCTATGATCCTCTTTTATAATTTGACATTATTTGAATTAGAATTAAATTATATTAAATTTTTGTAACATAAGATGCAATGATCATGCATATCTTGAAAGAGCAAATTAGAGACTATTCATGGGTGACATTTGCAGTTATTTATTTATATCTTCTTATATTTTATCAATGAATAATACATACATACATATAGCCAAATAATGATTGTTAGATAAATGCATGGATGGTGGTTAGCGTGAACTGAATTAGACTATCTGTCAAATATACACTGTATATATTTAAGAAATTTCACACACAAAAACTCTTTATTAGATTTATTTCAAAATTGACAATTTTTGACTTTTAAAAATAAACAATATAACCACTCTTCATGGATATATTCTTCATACTGTAAGTGAAACATTTTGTTTTTAATTTTCAAAAACATTCATGATAAAATAAAAATATAAAAAAAATCCCTATATTTTAGCAATTCAGAATTTGGATGTGGTACTGTATTATTCAGGATTCTCTAAAGGAACAGAACATTATAAGACTCATGTAAGAAAAAGGTTTTTTGGGGTTGTTTCATGAGAAGAAGTCTTGGTAATTGGCAGAGAAAAGGAACCTGGTGGCTGCTCCTGCTGAGGAGGTAAAAGCCTCAACTTTTGCAATCCCTCCTGGGAGCTCTGCAAGCTCTCTGGAGAGTTTATGGTGTGTACTCACCCTAACAGTGTGGAGAACTCAGTCTGAAATCTGCAGGTAATAACAGCTGCTGTAGATGTGTGAACTCAGGGAGAACTGGGTGACATTCCTGCTCCGACTTTCCTCTTCTCATCTTTCTCATCCGTTCTCCATTCCATTGGGTGTTGCATCCCACATCCAGGGCGGGTTTTTCTCCCCTCCTTTATCATCCAATGTATGTCAGTCCTCTTGGGAATTCCCAGAGCGAATCACCCAGAGCGATGTCTCATGAACAGTTTGGGAATCTAAAGCCTTTTGTATTGACAATGAAGATTAGCTACCACAAACATTTAAGTAAAATAAAATTCAACAGCATTATATGCTAATGCTTATAACACCATGTTAGAAATCTCAAAAAAGTATTTAAATTATGCAAGAAAAAAAAAACAGGATTTAAAAGAAAAACAGTTGTTGGAGGAATGAATATTCTACACTAAATAAAAGTAAATTTACCATCATTTGCACATTTTATAATTTGTTTATTTAAAATAAGACTCTAGCCCTAGGCCACAACACAGCAACAGCTCAACACCATGCTATGTAGCCGGTAGGGGAGCAGACTCAACTAGGAGCCTCCCGGAACTCTATCCCTGGGCCATGACAATTAACAGTAACAGTTTCATGTAGTGCCGTGAGGCTGGTGGGGGCAGGATACATTCAAGTTGCAACCAGCACCTATGGTGCTGGACAGTCAGAAACAATAATCAAGAGCAGATACAGGGTGAGAAGGTGGAAGAAAGAGAGGTGGAGTGTTTCATGGGCTGGGGAGAGAGTCAGATCTGAAGAGGTGAGGGTGGTGAGGAACAGGCTAATTTGAATGGCCTGCTAGTCACTCAAGTCCAAGTTGATGTCCGGGCCTGGGCTATTGTCAAGGACCAAACTTGGCCCAAAGCCCTGAAGCAGCTGGTTAGGGCATGAGTTGATATCTATGGCTCCTAATGTCATTGAGGGCCTTGCAGAGATCTGTAGTCTGGGGCTAGGTTGGTGTGGAAAGGCCATGCTGCTGAAGGGGCCATGCTGATCTGAGTGGCCTACCCTGCCACATGAGGACATGGTGACATCTGTGCCCAAGCTGCTGCCAAGGACCATGTCTGGGTCTGCGGTCCTACCACAGCTGGGGTCTGTGTTGGTGTCTGGTGGCCCATGGTGCCATCAAAGGTCTCATGGATGCCAGGGGTCTACACTGCAACCTGTGGTCATGTTGATGTCTAGGGGCTGTGCTGCCACCAGGACCATGGTGATGCCCAGTCCCAGCTGGTGCTGAGGGCCTTGTCTGAGTCTGTAGTCATGCTGTGGCTGGGGTCTGGGTTGATGTCCATGGCCCATGTTACCATGGGGATCATAGGAACCAAGTGTGTTGAAATCCAGGCGCCGTGCTGAGTTGCATCTGGCCCTTCCTGGCCCTAGGACAGCTAGCCCTATGCCTCACTAAATACTGCAGCAGGAGAGCTGGCCCCCATAATCAGGAAAGATGCCCAGACCCCTCACCACAAGTGTGCACCTCACCAGGGCAGCACAATAGAGCTGATCCTGTTGTTGGGGCACAGGAGAGCCAACCTTGAGGGCAAGAGAGCTGGCCTTGGGATCATAAGAGTTGGAGAATTAGCCTTGTCCCTCACTGGCTGCAGCACATAGGAGATCAGGTCCTGCACCCCACCGAGGTAATACACTAGAGGTGACCTTGTTGGTGGTTGTGCAGATGAGCCAATCCTGAGGTCATGAGAGCAGAAGAGCTGGACTCTACCCCCTCGTATTCCCCCCACAGCAATGGAAACAGGGTCTAGCACTTTGCCTGGGCAAGACAGTGGAGCTGGACCTGGTGGTGTGAGTGTGGGTAAGCCGCTCCTTGCAGCAGACTGTGTTTGGTGAGTTAACCAAGGCAGTGGTAGAAAGTTTACCCAGGTGGTGATGATGAAGGAGAGCTGGTAGGCTGACCAGCCCAGCTACCACCCAGCCCAGAACCAGGGCTATGAAATGGCCCACTCCAACATCCACCATCTATGAACTGTTGGAGCATGTGAAGGGATGAACCTACAGATCCAAAACATCAGGATTTCCACAACACAGGGCAACAATACAATATCCAAGAGGAGCCCCAGTGAGAGCCCTGTTATCGATAGTGCAGTAGAGGCCTTGAGCCAGACCAATGACTCCTGGCAATGAATACTTGCAAGTGAAAATGAAAGGACTAAAGGGTAAGCTTTATAACTCAACTTCCATGATGAGATTCTTCTCCTTTTTACTGTTTTATTTGTTGTGGTTGTTTTTTTCTGGTTTTTGTTTGTTTGGTTTTTTGTTTTTCTTTTCTTTTTCTTTTTTTTTTTTTTTTTTTTTTTGCAGGGGGAGGTTGCAAGGGCTGAGGGTGGAAGCAGGTGGATGGGGAGAGGAATGGGAGAGGGGTGCATGATTTGAAATCTCCAAAGAATCAATGAACATTTCAAAAAACAAAAATCTAAAAGAACCTGAGTTGATCTTTTCACTTGACTAATCAAACTTATGCTTCCTTTAAAAATGGAAAAACTCAAGGCTGAGGAGATGACTCACAAAGGTAAAGTGTATGAATTTAAACTTCCAGGATCCATGTAAAGATGGGCTCTGTTGTATGTGTCTATAATCCCAGACATTTGATGATGAGATGATGTGTTCTAGTTTTACGTGAACGTGACACACACCAGAGTCAATTGGGAAAAAGAAATTCTCACCGAGAAAATGCCTTTATAAGATTGGCCTATAGCCAAATCTGTAGAGCACTTTCTTGATTTAATATTGATGTGGATAAGCCTAGTGCACTGTAGGTGAGCCAACCCTTGGCCTGTTTTCTTACATAGTATAAGAAAGTAGACTGAGAAAGCCATGAGGAATAATCTAGTAAACCCCGTTCCTCATGGACTCGATAGTAAACCCCGTACCTCATGGGCTCTGCTTCAGTTATTACTTCCAGGATCCTGCCATGAGTTCTTGTCCTGATTTCCCTTAGTGACATGCCTGAGAGTTGTAAACTAAAACAAACCATTCCTTCTTTAGTTGTTTTTGGTTACAGTGCTTATCCACAGTAATAGAAACCTTAAGACAGATGGGATATCAAGAGAGTAGAATCCCCGGAAACCTTGTCTCAAACATGATGGGACACAAGGTCTGACATCCAAAGTTATCCTCTATCTTCCACACATATGCTGCGGTTGGTTCACAGACGCCTGAACTCACACATACCATTGTGCATATTCACATGTACATACACAACATAACATACACACAAAAGTGATTTTAAGAAAGAAAATCATGAAGATTGGATATTTTTATAGCTGACTAGAAAGCCCTTCTCTGTTTTAGAGATTACTTAGAAGAATATTTCATCACAATCAGAACTATAAAAAACTATCTTTTTCACTATGAATATTAACAAGCTTGCAATAAGCCAAAAATAATAACAGGTAAGAGAGATGTATGTTGGAGCAAATTACTTGTTGCAAATACTTCTGAAATGTATTTGGAAATACTGAAACCACACTACAATGAATCATTAAGTTAACCTTCTTTAAATATGTAAGGTTTTTGCTTCAGTTATTACATAAACCCTTTATGACTATATTTAAGTTATGACATCAAACTATTAAACACTAGCATGGCAAGTGGGAGAGAAAAATGTGGCTTCCTAACTCATAAAAAAATAGAAACATCTAAGAAAATTTTGAAATACTATTCTAGCTGACAATAAAAGAAGAGAAACATTATATTAGCTCACAGTTAGTGAAAAGAAACTATCAGTGATGTTTCAAAACTTAGAAAAAGATTCATATGTGTTTGTAAAAAAAAATGATAGTAGTCAGGTTAAGACTTAGGTATATTTCTGAAAATTAAAGAAAGATACTAAGTTGTATCTGAGCCTAATATTTACATAATCATCAGTAGTCATGGATTCACAGAGTTACTAGAATCATAAGACATATCTATGACAGTGTTGAGAATGCATACACAGGGAGCTTTTGTATAAACTGAAAAATACTGATTATCCTTTCTCTGTATGCTGGCATTCCAGCCTGAATAAAAAAAGGGAAGAAGAAGGAGGTGGAGGGAAAGTGGAGAAGGAAGAGGGGGAGGAGAAAGGGGGAAGAGGAAGAGGAGAAGAAGGAGAAGAAGGAGGAGGAGGAGGAGGAGAAGAAAAAGAAGAAGAAGAAGGAGAAGAAGAAGAAGAAGAAGAAGAAGAAGAAGAAGAAGAAGAAGAAGAAGAAGAAGAAGAAGAAGAAGAAGAAGAAGAAGAAGGAGAAGAAGACAGTGAGGGAACTGAACACCAGCCCTCATTCCCCTGCCTTCTGACTGTGGATGCAAAGTGACCGTTGTCTCATGTTCTCACTGCCACGTCTCACCAACATAATGGATCTAATCTTCTCTTAAACTGTGAATCAAAATAAACCCGTCTATCAAATTATTTTGAGCATGTATGTTGTCAGAAACAAGAAAAGCAACAGCGAAAAACAATATCAAGAATGGAGCTAATGTTGTGCTAAACTTGATTACTGCTCAGATCCCTTAAAATTGTTTCATGAAGGGAAGATGGGAGATGTTTAGAGCTGCTGATTAAAGAAAGCACAAAGCTTTGCAAGCAGAACAGAGCATAATAGGCTGTTCTGGTGGAAGATAAAAAGGCAAGAGTGAAGATAGAAGGGGCAGAGTGGACGTTGTGCTCATACATTTACAGAGGAAACATACCTCTATTTGAAATCGTGTCTATTTATTCTTGTATTGTATTCCTTATGAAGAATTTGCCTGCATTTGTCTATAACCTAAAATTTGGTGTGACTGAATTAAAGGAGAATAAATTAGATTTTGGTGGAGGAAATGCCAAGACAGTACTATTAAGGCATGACTATTACAGAGTTTACTGAAATTTATAATAAAAATTACAGCAGGAAGATGTGAAAACTTTGCACACTGTTTTGGAAAGAATAAACATCATTCTCGACAATGTGACCACAGTTTTAAAAGAGATTCAAGCTTTTAAGAATCCATGCACTTTGCTTTGGAACAATAGGAAAGGTACCCTGAGAATAGCCCACCAGTAAGAAAAATGCAAAATTATTAAAAATGGCAGAACCTGAACTGAGTACACCACCAAAGAGGCACCTGACTTTATAAAGGCTACTAGTGGAAATATTTTCCTTGTGAAGTTCAGGAAAAAGGGGGAGGCTCTGAGATGACTGAGACAACTGCAGCTTTGTTCCAAAGCGACTGAGCTACATCTGGAGATGGCATCAGAACTTGGAGTTGTTCAGCTATTCATCTAGTACCATCTTTGCAAGCATGCAAAATACAAGAATTACTATGTCATGGTGGCTTTCTGTAACGATGTAGAAAGCTACTGAGAAACAAGAGTGTACAGCAAGTCAGATAACTTACATTGCACTCTTGAGAAGGTTCTGTGAAATGATGTGAAGATGAAGCCTAAGTTGCTAAACAGATCTCATTATTTTGGAAATACTAGAAACGTGGGCCATTCATCTAAGAGAGCTATAGGAACTGAGTGGAGCCTAAGCAAAAGGTGGCATATGCCAAAGGTAAAGGTTGGACAAGTGAGGCTACCCATGACATTGAAACAGATGGTATCAGCACAAGCCCAAGTTGTTAAACCTGGAGATGCTGGAGTTTCAGTTTTGTTTTGGTTCTCCCCCCTCCTTCTTTTTTTTTTTTTTTTTTTTTTTTTGAGACAGGGCTTTTCTGTGTAGTTTTGATGCCTGCCCTGAATCTCACTCTCTAGACCAGGCTGGCCTGGAACTCATAGAGATCTGCCTGGTTCTGCCTCCTGAGCGCTGGGATTAAAGGCATGCACCACCACTGCCTGACTTTGGTTCCCTCTTTACTTGCTATGAATGAGGATGTTCATTGTCTATGCCTTTGCATCTTGCAAGCATGTAATTTGTTTTTAGTTATTTTTTAATTTTCTTTACTTTACAAGAGTAAAAAAACATAAAGTTAGCAGTTAGCAGAATGGATTAGAAATGATGTTGAATTTTGAGATCTGACACAGTATTATGCTGTGAAGTCCTTAGAGTACAAAGGGAATTTTGCATTTTGAAGTTACCACGAGCCTTTGAGAACCAGAAATTAAATGCTAGAGCTTAAAGTGGTATATTTGGCAGTCGTATTGACATGGAGTAGACTATTGATATGTTTCTTAGTTAGTGTTTGTTTTTACTACTGTGGTAAGACATTAACCCAGAAGAACTTGAGAAGGAATGGATTTGTTTCAGTTTAAAATTTCAGGTCACAGTCTATAGTTGTGGGAAGTCAGAGAAGAAACTCAAGCTAGGAACCCTGCAGGCAAGAACTGAAGCAGGGATACTTACTAATTTGCTTCTCAAGTCCTGTTCAGAGCATTTTCTTATAACATCCAGGCCCACCACCCCAGGTGTGGCAAAACCCACAGTGAGCTGGCCCTTACCTATCAATTAAAAAATGCCCCCACAGACTTGCCCAAGGTCCGTTTGGTGGTGGAGTTTTCTCCAAAGAGTTTCCCACTTCCAAAATGACTCTAGGTGTATAAGGTTGACATAAAACTAGCCAAAACAATGTTAATCATTGTTAATTTAATTGTAACAGTTTTGGACATTTTCTGTCAGGACATTTTCAGACAGGTTCAGCTGTGGTGACAACCCACTCCAACTGTGCTTGTGAGCCTCCCATAGATTAAAGATTGAATTCAATGTCAAAAAGAAGGAAGGCAGATTAGGACTGGCATTCATCGCTCTGCTTCCTTGCTGTGGATACAATATGACCAAAGACCATGCCTTTTGCCTTGATGGAATTAATCTTCTTTTAAGTCATTCAATAAAATATTCTTTTATGGCATTTCTGTCAGGTATTTTTATCAAAGCACTTAGAAAACTACTAAGTCATCAATCCAAACAGCTAATTTTATTTTAATGCCGAAGACCTGAATAGGAAGATTTAAAAAATGTATATATGGTACAAATGAGTAAATTGAAAAGACAGACTTAATAAACCCTGGATTTAGGACACAGTAGAGCTTTCAAAACCCTGATCATCAAGAGCAAAAATGGTGATGAACGAAGTTTTAGAAAGAGGAGGTTGATGACATTTAAGAATTCCCTGATACTAAAACATTTAACAGATGTTTCCAACCTGTAAATGGTCACTATGCTATTCACTTTTAAGAAAAGTAGTTGAAAAGCAAAGTTTTAGTTGTAATATTTTTTAATTGTAATAGAAGTCCAAAATGTTTTCAATAGGATATGTCTCTAGATAAATAAAAAAATACAGATTTTTATAATTCTCCCTTAGAAAAGCTAAAAGCACTTGCCGCCAATGTTTTTCTCTTAGAAGACAGTCTGTACATTGACCTTGAATTTTTGTTTTTCCAGCTATGGTCTCCTATTAAGTATGTTTCCTTCTTTGCAGGCGCATTGCTGACCTTGTAATCTTCTTCTGTGGCAGGGTTGGCACTGGTAGCCTCAGATTAATACCAGCTCAAATTTCTGATTAAGGTCCCAAGGTTAGAAAAATGTAATTTGTCCTAGAAAGGTAGCATAGGAAGAACATGACAGCAATTAACCCTTTCCTTGCTGATGACAATGACAGAATACTCCTTAATATCTGCAGGATCTGTGCAATATTATGAAAGGCAAATTTACTTTAACTCATGTTTACTTGTAGGTAGTAGTTCTATAACCTTATATAGGGTTTAATGTTAAATTTTGTTAACCATTTCAAGGTCAGGATTGTGTGTTAACATTATGTTTGCAAATTAATTCATAATCACAAACTAAAAATTATGGTATATGGTGATATTTTATTTGTGCTGAAATGTGGTGATATTTTATTTGTACTTTGATAAATAAAGCTTGCCTGGAGTTCAGGAGGAAAAGATCAGCCATTTTAAGTAAATAAAGTCAGGCAGCACATGCCCTTAATCCTATCACTTATCAGCCAGGGTCTCTGTGTGTTCAAGGCCATACTAGGGAACAGAGCCAAGCATGGTGACATATATCTTTAATCTCAGGACCAACCATAGAGACCTGGAGGTCTGTACAGACAGACAGTGACAAAGAAGTGAGGTAGCTGGCCTAAGATAGCCAATGAGAGGGCAGAACAGCAAGGCAATAAAGGCGTGGGTAAGACAGGAAGTAGCTCGCATTTGGAAGCTGCAGAGTTGGTGAGGTAAGGTTGGCTGATGGCTTTCCCTGTTTCCCTGATCTCTCTAAGGCTTTCACCCCTATACTTGGCTCTGTGATTTTTTACTTAATAAGACCATGTAGAAATTCATCTACACTATAATAACCCCATTTCATAACATGATCTAATCTTAAGTACTTCTATAGGACTTACTTCTAAATACTTTTACTTTGGGAATTGACACATTCATATTAATATTTGGCAAGGGCAGAATTCCATTCACAGTACTTAGTTTCTTATTTATGGATAAATAGAATGAAGGAGGAAGAGAGAGAAGAAAAACGTGGATGTGGGCAGGAAAAGGATGGAAGAAGGGTAGGAAAGAGACAGACACCCACAGATATACATGAAAGAGAGATACAGAGAGAGATGCACACACACACAGAGACACAGAGAGATTCTTTTATCATGTGAGGACACGTTGAAAAGGCAGCCATATTTGAATCAGAAAGTGAGTCCTCACCTGCAACCAAACTGGCAGACTCCTTAATATTGGACTTAAAGTCTCCAGAGCTGAGGAAATTATTTGCTACCAAGGAAACAGTATTTGTTATACAAACTAAGTAGCTCAATGTGTTAGTGTTAATGTTAAATAATGCTAAATACATTTTGGATGCCATATTTAAGTATATTCAAGTAGTATCAATAAGAGAAAGAGTTTTCAACTAAGGATGCCGTTGTTCTGAAGTTCTGAAATTAGGACAACAGCTTTGTTGCACAAGAAGTGTCCATTCCCTTCCATTCACAACTCTGAAGCTTATTTCTACTTAAATCATTTCTGGAGCAGATTAAGGTAGAATAATGAAAAGTTAGTAATGATTCATCTAACTTAATAACAAGTAAATAACATAACCTTGCATATGACACACAGAAATTGTTTATTACAAGATAGAGGAATGCTGATGTTTGTAATTAAATTTTAACTTGGTGAGTTGAAGCTCTGTCTTTGATCATTCATCACATATCTTTTTAACATTTTGATCATAGTTTTCTTAGAATGACCTTGATTTAATGTCTTAGGAGAGTTATTTTTTTCACTGAATATCTTTTAGACCCTTGACAGTCCAACAGCCTTCAAAACCAGAAACTGCTGTCTTCTTTAATAGTAGAATGTGTTACACTGTTTTACTCCTGCTCTATTTGATTATAAGGTGTGTGTAGAAACCAGAATAGCACATGAAACAATCTTGCCAGCAATAAATTTTGCTAAAAAGCAAGAAGTTAATGTTTTGATACAGTGTCAAGTTCAATTGTGGACATTTCTTGCCTTTCACATTATGTCATCAAACATGTTTTATAAAGTTTATGATAAGCAAATCATTTGTATCATGGCAAAACATTTAAGTGCCATATACTGTTTTAGAGCAAGATTTTAAGAGACAAGTTTATCACTAATCTGGTATTGATGGCACATTTCAAGAGCTGAATATTTATATATATCTAACATTTCTAATGTTCTCACTTCGCCTTTCCTGATGAAAGATGATGGAAGTGATGTAGCTAGACAGAGAGCAAGATAGTCAGGCAGTGGTAGCAACGCCCTTAATCCTACCACTTAGCAGTATTGTATGTACCTGGAATCCTACCACTCCTGTATTGTATGTACCTGGAATTATACATAAGAGTGATCTGCATGTTATTCTCTATAACACTTTTGAGAATTATTCATATTCTTACATGTATCGTCATCATCATCATCATCAATTATCATCAATGCAAGGTCTTGTTATGTTGTCCAAGAAGTCTTGGAAATTGTGATCTTCCTGATTCAGTTGATACAGATGGTAATAATCCGTTCTGATCACTGTGTCATCATAGGACCACCTTTTTATATATGTATCATACTTACATGATTACATCAAATGTTTTTCTTATGTCTATTCATGTTTTCATAAGTATTTGCAAATGAAAATGTCAGTTTTTCCTATCCTGACAAAATTTATTTTCTTCTGGTTCTTTTCTTTATTTTTGTACATTTTCCAAAAATATACTTCAGTTATTCTTCTGATTATATAATATTCTTGCTTTGTAAGTGATGGAATAATAGAGTATTTGTAGGGTATATTATGATAAATACCACACTTCCATTACTTTATGTGGAGTAATATTTTATTTGTGCTGAAATGTGGTGATATTTTATTTGTGCTTTAATAAATAAGGTTTGCCTGGAGATCAGAGGAAATAGCAAACCATTTTAAGTAAACAAAGAAGTCAAGCAGTGGTAGCACACACCCTTAATCCTACCACTTAGCAGGCAGGACCTCTGTGTGTTCAAGGCCACACTAGGGAACAGAGCCAAGTATGGCAACACACGCCTTTAATCCCAGTACCAACCATAGAGTTCTGGAGGCTTATACAGACATGAAGTGACAGAGCTGGCCCAGGAAGAGGAAGTGATGTTGCTAGACAGAGAGCAAGTCAGATGGCAGGACAACAAGGCAATAAAGGTGTGGGTAGACAGGAAGTAACTTGCATTTGGAAGCTGCAGAGTTGGTGAGGTGAGGATGGCTGAAGGGTTTCCCTATTTCCCTGATCTCTCTAAGGCTTTCACTCCTATATTTGGCTTCGCGATTTTTTATTTAATAAGATCATTTAGAAATTGGTCTACATTTATGTAAATATTTATTTTTGTTTTAAGAAACTTCAAACTATTCTATTTTAATTATTTCAATAGGTGATGAATTGTTGAAAACCATAGTTGTCATAAAGAAATAGTTGCCATATTGTACCGGCTTTCTTTGTGCAAAAAAGCAAAAAAAAAACAAAAACAAAAATTATTATCATCATTAATCATTATATTTACTCTCATTAACGCTTTTGTCAAGATAAGCCTGATGAACACGTATGGCATTACAATGAAACAGAATCTTTTAATGTTTTCAAAAACTTACTATTGCATTCCTCCATTCTCACTTCTGTCTCTCTATCTCAATTTGATTTACCTACCATGTTATATCTTTTGGAAATACTCTCTTATTTTGATTTCTCTGATGTGACTAGAGACATCTGCTCAGTCTTTTCTTCTGCATTTGAGTTATCGTTCACAAACCACATTTTATATTCAGGAATGCTATTATGTCTATTGACCCATTCTCCTTATATATGTTGTTATGATTCATTAATATCTACATAGGGTACCTCTTAAAACTTACTTTCAGCTCAATTTTTCCCTTGAATTTCAGAATCTTATCATTAATGATTTACATAATATTTATGTGCAGATTAATATATCAATATACATATATGTATATATAATTTCTTTAGATTTATTTCCTAAATTTACTATACAGGTAGTATTTCCTGTCTCAAAAAAATCCATCATCAATTAATTCTTTTAATAATTCAGAAAGCACAAGGATTTTCTTTCTTGTCTTTATCCTTGAAACTAACAATTGCATAGGGGATAACATAGTCAATTTTGTTAATGGATTGTGTCTACCCTTGGAATGACCAATAAGCACTCTGTCAGTGATGACATGTATTATGTTGATCTAATGTGACTTACTGCAAACTGATGCTAATGATGCTCATGAATATTAGCAAGGCTTTTAGCCTCTAACCTACAGTGATCAATAAATGATGACTGAGAGACAAAAGAACAAGAAAAAAGTGGTCATATTACCTTGCTTTCCTTTCTGAAAAATTGTCCAGAGCCAATTATCACTAACTTTCTGGGGTATGTAATTACTTTAGAGGATATTCTGTTCTTTGTTCTATACAGCTAAATTATGTGCAAAGGTTCAGTTGTACATGCATTACACATGATTTAACTAGTTTTGGTCAAGTGTGTTCCATTCTATATGTTTCACAATTCTTTGCAGTAGCTCTAAAGTCCACATTAGCTAAACTCAATGTACCACCACTATTTGTATATTTAGTCTTAAGCATAAGAGTCTGGGCGGTCATATGTATAGATATATGACATTTTAGGACTCATCACAAATGTATGGGTCTAAATTTGTCAGAACTATGTCTGATAAGCTTTAATCCCTTAGGTCGGTTGTGTGTGTGTGTGTGTGTGTGTGTGTGTGTGTGTAATATATGTGTGTGTGTGTGTAGTATGTGTGTGTGTAGTGTGTGTGTCTGTGTGTGTGTGTGTGTGTGTGTGTGTGTGTAGTATGCACATTAGTCTCCTGTTGTGTATGCTGGTGGGTGAATTCACAAACCAGAAGATAATTTCAGGTATCCTGCTCTATCCAACTTAGTCCCTTGAGACAAGGCCTCTCCGAGAACTTGGAGCTAGTTTAAGTCAGCAAATATTAGCACTCCTCCCTTGAGTGCTGCTACAACACGAAGGACAATATGCACTTATATCCATAGGTTCTGGATATTGAATCTCCTGCTTTTACAGTAAATGCTCAGGTATACTCAGTCATCTTACCCATCCCCCTTAGTTATTTTAGAAAAATAAAATAGTGTAAGCTAGAATTAGTCATATACTCCTCTGTATGTTCCACTGTGACATTTTTATAAGAAAAATTTCCATTTTACTAAATAATTATCGCTGTATATTTAGCAGTACATTTAATATAAACTAAATTAAAAGAAATGCTGTTCTTTGTAATATTCCAGTAATCACATCTCTTACAGTTTAAAACATCTTTTATTTATCCTAGAAGAGAAAACCAGCAGAGAATTTCAGTTTTGGACTACAAATGTCTTAAGATATATTTATTTTCTATATAAGCTCCTGAAATCCTCTACACTAACAAAGATCAATTGGGTAAAAAAAGACAGATTCAAAAAAAATCTTGAATTAAAGACATCTATAAATATACCAAGTTTACATAATAGTTTTGAATATTAATGAAAGTCAAATTACTTTTGTAGTAAAATTCCATAAAAGTATGTCATTATTAGGTGAATAATAAATAAAATTCAGTTTTATATTTTGATTATTAAATTACTATAAAATATTTTATAGGGCATATTATATGTCAATATAGACAAACATACATATGCATGCCATTACAAATTAAGATAAAATTTCTCCCATTATGTGAATTGAAGTCTTAAGAAGCACATTATGCCCTGAAAAAGATATTAATATCATAGGTATGAATCTTCTATTTTCAAAAGCAATTACACATTATCTTTGAAAATTTAAAAACTGTTTGGCTAAAATAGCAAATGACTGGGAACGCTAAGAAGCAGCTGTTCATTAGTATGGGCTCTGATTGCATTGGCAGGAAGATGGGAAGCAGGAAGAGGTGATAAATAAAGACCGTGCTAGCAAATAAATACTTTGATTCAGAAGAGGAAAAAAATAACCGCTAGGAAGGAAAGGGAAGAAGCTGCTTCTTCACAGCTTTAAGCCTTCTTGAAAAATCAATGGAAGCAGTGCATTGAACCAGTGATTACATCCAAGTCCTTAGCTGCATTAGCCATGGCCAATCCAGAGATGGGTACGATGTGCTGTGAGTCCTGTGTGTTCTCTAAACTCTGAAACTTTTCTAGATTTGGTATTGGAAAAGAGGCCTTAAATAAGGAGTAAGTGTAACATTGGTTTATTTAATTAAATGAATATTTTTTTTAATTTTTAGCTTTAATTAAGTAACGAATAAATTATACACTGGAGCATATGAAAGATGCATAAAGTATAAATATGACAAAAACTACTATACAAAAATATATTTTGGGGAGGGGGCCGAGAAAGGATTTATTTGACTTAAATTTCCACATCATATTTGATCATTGGAGGAAGTCAGCTCAGTAACCTGGAGGCTGGAGATGATGCAGAGAGCTTGGAAGAGTGCTTCTTACTGTCTTGCTCCTCATGGTTTGCTCATCCTGTTTTCTTACAGAAAACACTACCTATCCAGGGTTGGCACTACCCATAATGGACTGGATCCCATCCCACAAGTCACTATGGCTTGTATAAGTTGACAGAAAAATAGTTAGCACAGTGCTCTATTCATTTCTTCCTCATTGATTTTAAATATTCTTTTCCCATGTACTATATCGTAATTGCAGTTTCCCCTAACTCTGTTCATTCCAACTACTAATCAGACTTGTGCAGGCCTGGCACTTGCTACTTCAGTCTCTGAGTTTATATGAGCTTTGCTTAGTTGATTCAGAGAGCCTTGTTCTCCTAGTGTCCTACATCCCTTCTGGCTCTCTCTCTTTCTCTCTCACTGCATAATTTCTGGCTGTGGGCTCTACATTTGTTCCCATCTTCTTCAGGAAAAAGTTAATCTGGTGATGGCTGAAAAAAGCACTGATCTCTTTGCATAACACAATATCATTTGGGGTCATTTTGTCACTATTCTTTTTAATACCAGTAGTATTTGGTTTTATGCTAGGTCCCTGGGCTATCTAGCCTCTGCTGTTATTCATTGAATTTTATGTAATAATTTTATTTCTGTGAGTTTAGCAATTTTCTTTCGAAACTGGAAGCTTGGTCTTGCCCTCTAGTTATTAGTTTGTGATTTTGTTTATCCTTTGAAGAACAAATTTAAGTTTTAAGATTTTATTTTTCTTTGTTTCATTTAGCCAGCATATTTCCACTTCAGTCTCTTTAGTTTTATCTTGTTTGTTTTCGTTTTTTCTTTGGTTGTATATTAGTCAGTGTTCCCTAGAGGATCCCACACAATACAATGGATATGTATTAAAGAGAGATATAATAGAATGACTTACATAGTGTTGCCCAGGTCATCCAATAATGGCTGTCCTCACCCGATGGACACTGAGTCCAGATGATCCAGGAGTCTTCATCTGCCATTGAAGGCCTAGAGATTTCCTGGATGATCAATTGTCTTCAGTCCATGTTGGAAAACTGAAGTGTCTGTGCTCCAATGACAGCTCAGGACAGCAGCAAACATGGGAGCAGTAATATTGATGCACTCAAATTCCTTTGACACACAAATTTGAATGGTTATTTTATCAGTATATAGAAACATCACACACATATGCATATGTGTGTATATGTATATATATATGTATATATATATTCCTAAATACACAAATTGTACTTAAGATTAATATTTATAATCTGCTCTACTTATTGGACTTTGATCTCTAGGTACATGCCTCTCTTGCTTTGCGTTATAACAATTATGTGTTAAATAACTAAGTAGATACCGTTAAATTTACACTAGTCAAAAAACCTATGAAATGAATGTTATAATTTTTATTACATTATATTTTATTACCTTTGATAATGTTTCTTGCTATCTAGCTGTTTATTTAGTGGTTGCCTTAAGGTAGTTATGCTACAGACACATTCTATCTTCAGAATGTCTTGATTTTCCCTACATTTTGATATATTTGTGACATATAGAATTTGGGTTGATAATTTCAATTTTTCTTTTCTTTTAGCACATGAGATTTAAAACCCTAATTAGAGCATATTTCTTGTATTTAATGTATTTTTTCTTTCACTGCTAAGATTAGATGCCTAATCTTTGGTTTTAAAAATTTGGGGGGAGGGTCTGGGAAGAAATGAAGGAGGGGGAACCTTCAGTCAGGTTGTAAGCCCTATGTCCTAAGTGTAAGATGTCTTACACTTACTTTGTAGTTGGGACTTACTTTCTAATTCAGAGAGGTAACCAGGGGCAACAGCTATAGTATGTATTTTTTTGGGGAATCACTTGGACTACTCTTATGAACTATTCAAAAGAGGGTTCTGGTTCCTGCTACTGGAGATTTTGTTAGTCTATGGTTCTAACAAAATCTATATGTCTATATATAGCTATATCTATAGATGTATCTATATCTATATATAAATATGTATATTCTTGCCAGTATATATATTCATATAATTTATAATTATTTAACTACATGTATAATTTTTAAATTATATACCATATCTTATGTGTAAATTTTAAGTAAATATAAAATAATATTATTTAGCCTTTTATGCTTGGTAACTATTATCACCAAAACTCTAACCTTTTTTTCCTTTTGTACAATTCTAATGAAATTATTATGGAATATATACCTAAAAATTTATTTTATGTTAAAGTAGTTTGTTTTTCTGTTCTCCAAATAGACTATTCAGCTATGTTCTGGTATTCAAATGTATTTACCCTTCTTCTGTTACTTTCGTTTAAATTTTAAATTTTGCATTAAGAAATATGTTCAATATTTAATATTTATACAGCTCAATTATATTTATTGGGCTCCTTATATTTGTATTTTTGCAAGCTCTCTCATGCCTTAAGATGACCACTTTCATATCTATTCTAAGGATTCTTACTTGTGCACAGAGAATGTGTTTGTTCTCCTTTATTGAAGGTGGTTACAGTAGCTGCTTTAAAAATTCTATGTGTTCTAGTTACAGTGAGAAGTTCATCTGGAGGTCAGATCCAGTTGATTTTCTTTTCTCCTAGACTATTTTCTCTTCTCTTTGCTCTTCATCTGTCAGTAAATGTTTAATTGAATTCTACCTGTTCCGAGTGTTAAGCTGTGGAGATTATGGATCCCATCATTTTTCTCCAACAACAGTTTCTTTTGTTCTATTTGGCAAATCTTTTGGATGTGAGGTAAAGTCCCTGACAGAAGTTTAATTATGAAGTCTGCTTTTGAGCCAGAGCAACATCCTTGCTTCGGGTTTTGTTGGTGATAAGTTCCTTAGATCTTCTCCGCACTGTCTTTGGGAAGTTTAGGCAGAGTTCTGAACACACAAACAGTCACTCCTGCCGTTTTCTTTCCTAGGAATTTTTTATGCTCTTCAGTGGCAATAGGATTGGCTTAAAATGACTGAATTTTTTATTTTGAGAGATTCAGTTTTTTTCTTTTTCTCAGTATTGTTCTGTACATTTGACACAAATTTCACACTTTATCCTGAGCCACAGATTTCATCATCTTATTCTGGGCAGCTTGCTTTCATTCTCCTCTGTTCTCAGTATATATAGATGTGCTGTTTATCATCATTAATTACTGATATTATTAATAACAATAATATTATTATTACTAGTAGGAGCAGTATCCACTATAATAAGGTACATTTATGTTTGCTCCCTTGCATTTTAGTTTAGTTTTATTTTCTTTCCAGGCTTTCTAATCAGTCTTTCTTCTGGAGGCAGGAGTGTTACATTAGGGCTTACTTAGTGACCATCAGAATTTTACTTTCCTTTAACAAATATTATATTTAGAAATGAATATATCCTACAATAATGAGTACCAGTTTTCAAGTTCATATTTATTTCCACATCATCTTTAGCATATATTAGAAAAATATATCATATACACTTAGATTGCCCTTTCATTCTTTTAAAAATATAGCATTTAGTGTTTTGTTTATATCTGCATGTAATGTTTTAATGTTTTTGCCTCTTTTCTACTCCACTACTTTCTGTCTTCCATGTCTTTCCATCAACTTCACACATTTATACTTTTTTCTCTCAATTCCAGAATGATCTCTCTGTCTCTGTCTCTCTCATATCTATCTATCTATCTATCTATCTATCTATCTATCTATCTATCTATCTAACTATCTGTCTGTCTATCTATCATCTATCTATCTATCTATCTATCTATCTATCTATCTATCTATCTATTTATCATCTATCTATCTCTCATCTCTCCCTGTCTATAAGTCTTTGTTTTTGAAATTTGAGTCCGTTTAATTCTGCTTTTGTGTGCACATCATTCAGTCCATCTACTGGAGCATGATACTGTTTCAGGGATTGTAAACCTGAAATAATGTGACTGTTCCTCACTCAGTACCCCTTAGCTGTTGATTACTCTTTATTGGAGCTGCACTTCACGAGCCTCTCTTCCATGCATACTGAGATTTGAATGGTTCTATCTTAAGCATGTCTTGCGCATGCAGCCCTAGCTATTTGATTTGTGTGTAGCTCCACTGCTGTGTCCTACAAATACTGCTTCTCTACAGGTGACAATTCCCTCTGGCTCTTACAATCTTCTTGTCCCACAATAATCTCTGAGCTTAGGGGGAAGGTTTATTTTATAGATGTTCCACTTACATATAAGCCTTCCACAGTCTCTTCATTTCTGCATGTTGACTGGTTGTGAATTTCTATATAATCACCACTGACTGCAAGAAGAAACTTCTCTGATGAGATTTGAGAGATAAGGTAGTTAGTGCATCTAATTTTTCCCAAAGCTCCTCCACTCTTCACCCTGTCTTACATTCTTGTTTCATTATCCCTTCTTTCCTTTTTTTTTTTCTTTTTTTTTGGTTTTTCGAGACAGGGTTTCTCTGTGTAGCTTTGTGCCTTTCCTGGAACTCACTTGGTAGCCCAGGCCGGCCTCGAACTCACAGAGATCCGCCTGGCTCTGCCTCCTGAGTGCTGAGATTAAAGGCGTGTGCCACCACCACCTGGCCCTTCTTAACTTCTTTATTCCATTGCTTTTCTTTTATATCCACTCATGACTCCTTATATGGATGTTCCAATTTAAACATCCATATAAAGATTCAAGGCAGGAATATACAGATGAGAAAAAATATATGGCATTTGTCTTTTTGGGTATGGAATGATTGTTTCCACTTTCATCCACTTATTTTCAGATTTCATGATTTCCTTTTTATATTCCTTGATGTATGTGAACCACATTTCCATCATCAATTAGTCTATTGATAAACATCAAAGGTTTTTTTTTTCCATTTCCTGGCAATTTTGAATAGAGGCACGAAGAACATGAATGAATAAATATCGTCGGGGTAGGAGGTAGAGTAATTTAGGAATATGCTCAGGAGTGATATACCTGAAATAATAAATGGAAAACAGAAAATGAAAAGGCCTCCCATATTCATAAATAGGTAGGATTTATATTGCGAATGTGGCCATCCTAACAGAAAGTACTCTATATATTCAAGACAAACCCATCAAAATTTTAAAAAATAGTTCTTTAAAGAAGTTGAACAAATGACTGCAGTATTCATATGGAAAAACAGAAGACTTGGGGTTGTCAAAACAATCCTGAAGGATTAAAACCCTACCAGAGGCATCATCATTTCTAGTTTCAAGTTACACTACAGAGCTATAGTAATGAAAACGTTGGTGTTAAAACTGATAATATTATGGATGGAATATGTATATGTTCGAGGCCTTTAATTTAAGCCAATACTCCTCCAGTCAGCTGACTTTCGACAAATCTATATATTGGAAAAAAGACAACATCTTCAATAAATGATGCTGGTAGTGGTGACCTCAAGGCAAGGTCCCACCAGTGAAGTTTCCAACTGGTGAAAAGGATCAAAAGAAAAGCTTAGAGCCCCCTGTAGTGGTACACATCTTTAATCCCAGCACTCTTAATGCCTGTTCAGAAAGTCATTCTTCTGCCCGTAAGTGGAAGTATATTCTTTATGGTTTCTTCTATCATCATCAAGATATCAGGTCTAATATTAAGTTCTCTGATGCATTTTGAGTAAGGTTTTATTCAGTGTTAAACATAAGAATCTAGCTTCATTCTTCTGCATATCACCACTACGTTCATTGTGTTTCTTAATCTCTTTAATTCCTTGAATATAAGACTTAGCGACATTCCATTTTCTGGTGCTCCTTTTATCAAACTCAAATATTTTTCCTTGATCACCTCCCCCTTTTCCATTATGTGTCTTCATTAGAGTCAACAATAATAACCACACAGCAGAGTCTGTTCTAGCCTGTTTTGAGATTTCCTCTGCCAATGGAATTGATCCAAAATTCTTGACTTTAGTCTCAGGCAAACTTTTCAGATAAAGGAAAAAAAGAAACCACATTCTTCCTCAAAATATCACAAGAATGATTTCTAGGCAACACACTAAAATTCTCCTGTGATCTTCTTGAGAAAGTAACCCACAGTTCAAATCACCCTCAGCACCACTGTCTTCCATGCTCCTACTGGTATGGCCCATTAAGCAGTGCTATAGGCATTCAGTGGCTTTCCTAACCTAAATTCCAAAAGTCCAAAATTCTCCAAACATAAGCATGATCAGGCCTTCCAGAGCAATACCCCAGTCCCTGGTATCGACTTATGTCTTAGGGTTTCTATTGCTGAGAATAGACATCATGGCCACAGCAAATCTTATAAGGAAAAACCATTTAATTGGGGTGGCTTACGTTGTCAGAGCTTTAGTCCACTATCATCATGGTAGGACCTGGTGGCCTGCAGGCAGATATGGTGCTGGAGAAGTTGCTGAGAGTCTTGTAACTTAACTCACAGGCAACAGGAAGTGATCTATCTCACTGGATGAGCATAGGAGACCTCAACTCCCACCCTCACAGTGACATACTTCCTCCAACAATGTCACACTTACCCTAACAAGGCCATTCCCTTTGGGGGCCATTTTCTTTCAGCAAGATCTGTCTAAAAATTAAAGTGGAGAAGATGAAGATATCCAGGCAAAGAGCTAATATCCACCTCTGGTATACACACACACACACACACACACACACACACACACACACACACACCAAAATATCAGTACTTTAAAAGATACTTTAAGGTATACTTTTATACCAGGATACACAACATAGTGACTTTGTCAGAACTTACTGAAGTCCCACTGGAATAATATATGAATTCATTGTATATGAACAATGCAAAATTAGTAAGTCTTAGATTTTTTTTTACCCTTAGATATTTGTGATTCACAGGAGGAAAATGACCAGAAAGAGACCATAACTATATAGCAGATTACATGTCTTATTTGAGATATGGTGGCCACAACAGTAAAATGATTTTTAAAGAAAGTTATATCAGTCTGTTCCTCCACCTAAACAATGTTTGAAGGTGTTGTGTGCCCTCTGGCTACATGGTTTGTGTCAGAATCTTCAGTGCCCCTTTCTGTGATGAAGAGGGAGAATGTGAAAGGATTCACATATCTTAACTTGATGTGATTACACAGAGAATCTTCAAAGGTTTGGACAATGCATCACTTTCTTCCAGCAATAGACAGGTAATGGCAAGAATGGAGACATTAATTTGCACTAAAATGGAGGTTAGAATTAACAGTTCCCTCATGGGCACACTATTAACAGGAAGAACTTGAAAAAAAATCTGTTCTTTGTAAGAACGTACTCACAGCAACATGCCCTTAGAAGATTGCATTCACGTTAATTTTGTCTTCCTTCTAAGAGCTACCTGGGATCATTTATTGCTTCAAAATATATCCATGTACTGATCATGAGGTGTCAGTTTTTTCCTTCATCTTTCTGTTTTAACCTCAGTATCTCTGATCAGAGTTTTTTAATTAAATGGTCCAGAGATACAATTCATATAGCTCTATAAAGAGAAGGTATCATTTAGCTATGCTGAGTTCCAATCTTCCTACATTCAACAATCTCATTCTCCCAGTCTAAATATATACCTGCTATCATATGCTAAAAAATGACATATGTGAGCTCAAACATCAAATTTTATTTCTAAATTCTTCATTCTGAGAAGAGATGTAGTGTTATAATTTTTGCATATATTGATGAACAGAAATGGCCCTTGGTAGATTGTTCACACTCTACTAGTGACTGATCCTACACCTGTGCACATGCTAGAATCATTGATTGTGTTTAGTGAGTTGTGAAAAATAGACATAAATTTGGGAAGAGGTTATGGTAGAGGCAGATCAAGAAGGAGTAAGATGGGGAAAAAGAATCAATGGAATCAAATGTATTGCATATAAGTACAAAATAATGAAAGAATAAATAAAACATACAGATGATCAAAATATCATTAAAAAGTGAAATAATAAACCAGTGTGGGTTAAAAGATTTATTTTTCCCAGAGGAGGAATGCCTTCTTCCTGTCTGTGACATATGAAGACCTCAGTAAGAGATGATTTGTGGTTATTTGTACAGAGTTAGATCTTGAAAGTATAATGACCTTGAAAAGATTTTCATTACTGAAAGAGAAGATACCAATATAAACATGTGTTTGCTCCAAGATCATATTTTAAGGGGTGGAAATAATTTGTTTATTTGTGCTAGATATATATTTTAAAGGGTATAAAATAACTTATTTTATTTTATTTTCTATTTGAGCATTTGAGTAATACATACAAGAAGTGTAATATGATTGCTATCTTTTTTATGTCAATTCTTTAATAAAATTTGTTATAAGTTTTAGTGTCTCATATATCCTATGCTGGTCTCAAAGGCAGGCAATGATAGACTTGAACCTCTACCTCAATGTTGATTTTATGTTGTTCTGGGGAAGGAATACCAGGCCTCCTATATGTTACTCATTCTGTGAGTTGAGACATATTCTCAAGTCTCAGGATAGTTATCATTGCATTTGTCCTATCATGTAAAGACTGCACATCATGATGGTATATACAAAAATCAAGACAAACAAAATCCGTCACAAATTGAGAAAATTTTAATATCATGTTAAAAAGTTAATTTCCTACTAAATTAATACCCATGTCAATTTCCATCTTTATTGATGAATCATAATGAATTACAGCAATAAATGTGGTTTTAGAAAATCACTTACTTTATTATACTAGTAACTTTTGCATAGCTCTGACCTTAAATCAAGGACTATTTATTTTGTCTCATGTTTCCAGAGTGTCCATAAATTGCCTGGTACCACATATTTGTGAAGAGCATCATGGTGGCCAGTTCATATGGTGGAGGAAAATTAATCACTTCTTGGTGAACTGGGAGGCAAAAAAGGGCGAATAGAGAAGGCAAAATACATACAGAGAGACAGACAGACGTGTGTGTGTGAGTGTGTCTGTGTGTATGTGTGTGTGTTAGTTCCCAATAACCATATTCTCTAAAGTCTCCATTTTCTACTTTTCACTACTTCTAATAATGTCAATATATTATGAATCAATAAAAAGATTAAACACACTGCTTAGGTCAGAGCCTTCATGAAATCCTTATTTTGGAATCACTCACATAGTTCCACCTTGAAATGCATTATACTGATTTCCTAGGCATTCTTTTTTTTTTTTTTTTGGTTTTTCGAGACAGGGTTTCTCTGTGTAGCTTTACACCTGTCCTGGTAGCCCAGGCTGGCCTAGAACTCACAGAGATCCGACTGGCTCTGCCTCCCGAGTGCTGGGATTAAAGGCATGCGCCACCACCGCCCTGCTCCTAGGCATTCTTAATTCAACCAAGATTCACCACTGCAGTTTTTACCCCAACATACCAAAGCTAAGTTATATCTGGATATAGCTGAAGGAGAACCAAGAGAGCTGTATATAAGCTTTCCTTTCGATATACCTCTCCTATGAAGTTATGCCAGGATTTCTTTTTTTAGACTCTCTTTCAACTTTATGTACATTTCTTTTTGTTTTTCTGAACACATGAATTTCAGTTATATCAACATGTTTCCATCATACTTAACTTTAGGCCAATAGTGACTCGAAAAACCTTTGTTCTATTAGAAATGTTGATTCACATTGACATTTTAAACTTCTATTTCAAGACAATAAAACTAGTATATAAAAATACAAAGGCACAACATATTTCATATGATATTTGCTTAATATGTACATCTTTTCAAGTTCCTGTCATCATAAATACTTCAATTCCCCCAAAAGTTAATTGAATGAATTAACAATTATTTCCAACATATAATCACATTTTGTTATCAAAACAGCCTGAGAATTATACAAATATTCTAGACAAATGTATTGATATGAAAGCTATTATACAAAAATGACATCAGTTATACTTTCATTCTAGAAATTTCCAGTTGGCTAGATATAAACATTTGAATCTAAGGCATGAACTAATCGACTAGATACAATGCTGTTGCTGATACAGTAGTAAAGGAGAAGATGACTGTAACTATGAACACCTAAAATTGTAGACACTGTACTTTGTATATAGTTAGCATGAAGTATATAGGATGTTGGGGAGCATTTTAAGTAACTATAAATTTATTTGTGTGACAAGAAGATGGAAAATTCCTTATAAAGGAGAAGAAAATGTTGAGGATTAGAAAATTGAAAAAGAAGATATTGTTTGTGGACTTTGATCAGACACCAAAATGGAAGAAAACACTCTAGTTCATCACAGTCAGAGCATGATTCTGTTTGTCAAACGTTCTACTAAGAAATCTCTTTATATTAAGCCATACATAAATAAGTCTAAGGTTTAAGGCCTTTCATTAGTAAATAGATTCTCAATTACCCTAGAGGTTTGAAAAGATTATAAAAATCCATTACCTACTTTCATTGTGTTATAGGAAGTATTGGATGATAACAGACGCCCAGGTCCTTTCTATATTCACTAAATTGACCTAATGAAAACCCATTAAAAAAACAGGGGAAAGGCCTCCAACAAATTGTTACAATGAATAAATAACCATTACAAATCAACAGAAGTTCTCAGATGTCAATTAAATACATCGTTAAAACGTATATACATGTATGCATACATATCTTTCATTTCAAATGTCATTTGGATCTGCTTCTTCAGGGATATGACCTCAGGTAGGTAACCCATGGTCCAATAGTTGCCCCTATAATTATTAACATACTGGCATCACCAACTGGACTCAAATGCTAAATAAAAAAGATCATGAAGTTGGGGGTGCAGGGGAGAATCAGATAGAAGGAACTGGAGTGGTAGGACAGGGAGGAGAATTTGATACAAACACGCCAAACACATGAATAATATTTAAAGCAATTACAAATTATGTTTTTAATATTTTAATAACTTATTTATTTTAATTTTATGTGCACTGGTGTTTTGCCTGCATGAATGTCTAGGTGAGGGTATCAGATCTTAGAGTTACAGACAGGTGTGAGCTTCCATGTGGGTGCTAGAGAGATGGCTCAGTGGTTAAGAACACTTACTGCTCTTCCATAGGACCCAGGTACAATTCCCGAATTATACTTTTAAAATATTCCAATCTTCCACTTTTTCAGTATATAGAAATAATGGCTTTCATTCATTGAAAATAAATGTTTTAATATGTCACTATCTTTAAAAGATGCATTTGACTCATTCAATATTTAATGACTGGTTCAATATTAATGTTCATTGTGGCCAGTGACATGCCTGAACAGGTAAAAGAAACTTTATTTTGAGTCAAGAAGCCACATATAAGTGGAAGAAGAGAAATAACTCTACAATATTATTCTCTTATCCCAACAATTGGTATCATAGCACCAATTTCAAAACTTACACACATACATCATACACAGACAGACACAGAAACACAGACACACGCACATGAATAAAGTTTAAAATAGGCATATTTAATGTTTTGAAATTATACGTACATTAAAGTATTTTATTTAAAATTTACTTATTATGGTATGTCTGTCTCCATACCAGAAGAGGGCACCAGATCTCATAGGTGGTTTTGGGAATTGAACTCAGGACCTCTGTAAGAGCAGCCAGTGCTCTTAACCTCTGAGCCATCTCTCCAGGCCCCATTAAAGTAGCTTTTTAATTTGTCATTTATATTGAAATTTTAGAAAAATATTTTGTATTAAGCTAAGATAAACTTAAGACAAACTAAGACTGAAAAATCATTTGTATTATGGAATATTTTGTGCACATTAATGATTACATTTGTAATTGGTATTCAGTAGACTTTAACAATCTTACAATTATGAAATATAAATATATAATTATTTTAAATTTTAAGCAAGTCAGATATTTTACAGTCCATGAATAAATACATATAGATGAATTTAAAAACAATGTGTCTGAATGGATTAGTACTGTGTGTGTGATCACGTTTGTTTAAAAGCTGTGAGGTGAAAAAATCAAAACCTGTCCTTAATTCTTATTATTGCTGATTAGGGACAGAATAATAGACCATCTTATGTAGTGTTTTTCCCATTTTCTTTGATTTATCAGGAGGACATGCCAATATATTAAACTAGAAGAAAGTTTTGTATTTTTAGGTCTGAATAAAAAAATCAAAACATATTATAATAAATTGATCCTTTGAAAATGTTAAAAATCATTTGGATATTTAAAATGAGCAGATGGAAACAGAAATAATTTGTGTTCTCCCACATTCACTCTTGTCACTAAATTAAAAATTCTTTTTTTTTAAATGCCAAGTGTCATTTATTGAAGGAGGGAGGAGGTCTTAAATATAGGCTTACAGCACAATGGGAGAACCCAGGAGGGCAGAAGTTCGGTAGGATGTTTTACAATCTTGCATCTAGGCTGTTAATGACCAATATTCAGGATACACAGACAAGGAACTTCCCTTAAGCATTCAGGAGGGTGGAACCTGGCAGGGAATTAGCATAGGGAGGATATCAAGGTCAATGTCAGCAAGGAAGGCAACAGTTACTCAAAACGGGGGCCAAGGCCCTACAGGTCCCACCTTTTACTAAAAAATGAGCTTCAGACTTAGGTTGCATGGGTGGTGCTGGCTCACGTTTTTAATCCCAGCACTTGGGAGGCAGAGGCAGGCGGATCTCTGTGAGTTTGAGGCCAGCCTGGCCTACAAAATGATTTCCAGAAAAGGCGCAAAACTACACAGAGAAACCCTGTCTCAAAAAACCAAAAAAAATAAAAATAAAAATAAAAGTCTTAAGGCCTGAATGTTTATTATTCTCCTTATGACAATATCACAATCATCATCCCACTTTACAGTAAATAATTTGAGCTAAAATCTAGTCATGTGAATGTGGCATGATATATAGATGATGGTAGTTAAAAGAAACAAGAAATAAAACAAATTCAAATACTTAATTATATGTTCTTCCGTGTGATTTTAAGTTTTTGTAGTAATTGCCAAATAATGAATATATATCCTTTATTCTTAAAAAGTTCTTTAGAGATGTGAATCAATAACAAATGAATTAAAGTGAAACAGTTTTGCGGAGAAACTGCATGTTGAAAATAGTGCTTCCAAATTTTTCAGCGTTCAAGGATCTGTGCTATTTTAGTTAGCAAAACATTGGAAGGAGGTTGTAGAATTAAATCTATAATTAACTTCTTAATTGTAAATGATAATAGTGAGCTCTACCAATTTAATGATTAACTACTTGATTAAATTAGTCTAAGCAACAACCTTTTATTTTTTTTTCAGAAAAATAAATAGGGTTGTATCAATAAAGAGAATCTTAGAATGAACAATTTGAATCAGTCAAGGTATTGATTCAGACAGTCAGCTGTCTCTGTGATACACTCTAAATAGGCAATGCATTTTTAAAGACTTAGAACTATGTTTGTTTATTTTACTTAAGAAAGTTGAAGTTCTGCAATTGCTCTGAATCACTTTCTTATAGCATGCCTGACAAAATCAGCTTCACTCACTCCTTTTGTGTGACTTCTAACATTTCCTTAAATGATAAAGCAGCAATACTTGAGAATTACAATTATGAAATTCTGCTAGGGAAATGTATTCTTCATGGTTTTAAACATATGTTAAATATTTACTTTCTGACAACATTGAAGTCTGCCTTCCTCACTTATGGAGTATGGATGTACGTGCCATATCGCAGGACAGTTTCAGGATATATAATTTAAGAGACTTTCCAAACATTAACCATTCAGTAGTCCACTAATCCTATATAAATTATTGTTACACTTCAGAATTTTGTTTGTTTTTCTGTTTTAGACTACTCATATAAGAATATTCATCCAATATTTGAATGATTGTGTTTGGCATACTCAGCTTGGAATAATGTTTTCAGCATTCATTCATGTCATTATATACTGTAGGCTCCAGTTCCTTTTAAGGCCACATAATATTTCATTGTAGCTATAATTTAATGGATATGTAGGTTAATGCCACACAACATAAATGTTTTTTTGTAAAGAGGGCTGCAATAAACATAGTACTATTTAAATATTTTATTTTTGACTTTATTTTACATAACAAAACAAATCCAGAAACTGTTGCAATTTAATTTTTAATATTTTAGGCACTTCATATGCTTTTTCACAATGTATGCACAAATTTATATTCTTACCAGTTGTATATAAGAGTTATAAGAAATTCAATTTAGGGGTTGGGGATTTAGCTCAGGGGTAGAGCACTTACCTAGCAAGCACAAGGCCCTGGTTTCAGTCTTCAGCTCTGGGAAAAAAAAAAAAAAAAGAAATTCAATTTAAATTTTGAGTCTTTTTTTTGTATTTACTAAATTAACTTGGATAATTGGTTTTTGAAGAGCAAAGTAAGTTAAAGAGTTGGGGAAATTGCTTACAACCTCAACAATTGCATTCATGATCACTTTTTCAAGTTTGATGTGAATTATTCCTAGAAATTAAAAAAAATAGTAGTGATATGGAAAATCAGTAGCTAGCACATCAACATCTGTAACATTTTCAATAAAAATACAACCAATTATTAAAAACCTACTATAATTAAATGCTTTGTTTTAGATTCCTGCAATTTTGTATTTTTGCTAATTCATTCTGAAATATGTCTGTATATTAGGTTAAACAATGAACCATACATGGCCTATTACCTTAAAGAGTTAAGAATCAGTATCCTCATGACTGGAGAGATGGCTCAGTTGTTAACACTCCATCCTGTTCTTCCAGAAGATGTTGATTCAATTCACAGCACCAAATTCCAATGGCTCATAGCCACCTGTAACTACAGCTCCCAAAGATCTGCCATAATTTTTTTTTTTGGTTTGTACAGGCATTAATTATACTCATTTATACACATGTGCATGTAGCTGGAGGTTTTCTTGTGTCCCACCTGGCCCATGGTCAGGACAAATCTCTCTCACCTGCCAGTCCTGCAGCTGCTTGGACCCAAGTAAACACACAGAGTCTTATGCTAATTATAACTGCTTGGCCATTAGTTTGGGCTTAATATTGACTACCTCTTGCACTTAAACTCAGCCCATTTCTGTTAATCTATATGTCGCCACATTTTCTGTGGCTTTACCTGTGTGCCATTACATGCTGCTCCCTGCACAGTGGGCCACTATCTACTGGCTCAGCCTTCCTCTTCCCAGCATTCTCTTTGTCTGCTTATTCTGCCTATAATTACTGCCTGAATAGTGGCTAATCAGCATTTTATTAAACCAGTGTACAAAAGCATTATCCCACAGCACATGCACACACACACACACACACACACACACACACACGGGGGGGCGGGGAGAGGGCAGGCATATAGATAGACAGAGACAAAAATATCTATCTATCTATCTATATATTTATATCTTTATATATATGATCAAAAATAAAGATAAATTCTTAAAAATAATTCATATCTACAAAGATGGTCAGCAGGTGGTCATTGTTCCTCATCAGTGTCTGCTAAAGGAATTCATTAGCTTCTTTAGCATCAGTAATACCAAAGTGCCCATATCCTTCCAAAGGTAAATAAGAAACTCTAATGAGTATAAGAATCCTAGGTTAATATATTTGAAGTAGCCTACCCCAAATCACAGTTCTTTTCCTGTTTGTTTTTAACTGATCCAAAGTGTCTTGATGCTCCTCTCCAGTACACTGATAGCTACAAACTTCCACTTCATTTCTTCTGGTTTCATTCCTTATCTTCAATATTCATAAAAGTCTAGCTTTGTGCCTTTCCTGGATCTCACTCTGTAGACCAGGCTGGCCTTGAACTCACAAAGATCTGACTGCCTCTGCCTCCCGAGTGCTGGGATTAAAGGCATGCACCACCACTGCCTGGCTAAGTCTTCAAGTCTTTATAATGATGTGACTTCAAAGAGATCTTCCATTTCCACATTTAAAAAAAAAAATCATTGTAGACTTATGACACAATCAATATTGGGGGGTATTTGGGAGGTGATGTGGAAACTTAGTATAGTGGAAACTCCCTAGAATCTACAAGGAAGACCCTAGCAGAGACTCCTAGTAATGGGACATACAGAACCAGTCTGAACTGGATATCTTCTGCAAACAGTCAAAGCTTCCAATGGTGAGACTGGGACACCAACCCAGGTACCAAACCATGGACTTACAACCTGTCCTGCCTGCAAGACAGGTCGGGGCAATGGCGGCTCAGAATTTATGGGATAGGCCAACTAATTACTGGTCCAACATGAGGTACACGCCATATAAGGGTGCCCATGTGTGACACTGCCTGCATAGTAGGAACCAAAGGCTGGATATCGCAGAGACCTAGGATAGAACCAAACACAACAAATAAAAAAGAAAAAGTCAATGAAATGATTCCTAATGATATTCTGCTGTACTAATATATCAGTGCTTAGCCCAATTATCATTAGGGAGACTTCATACAACAACTGATGGGAGCAGATGCAGAGATACACAGTCAAACACTATGCAGAGTTCAGTGAACCCTGAAGGAAAGGTAGAAGAAGGACTGTAGGAGTCAGAAGGGTCTAGGACATCAGCAGAACATAGTCCACAGAATCAGCTAAGCAGAACTTCATAGAGGTTCACAAAGACTGAAGTGACAATCATAAAACCTGCATCAGTCTGACCTAGGTCCTCTGTATATATGCTATGGTTTTGTAGCTTGGTGTTCTTGTGGGATTCTTAACAGTAGGGGTTTCTCTGAATCTTTTGCCTGTTCTTGGGACCCTTTTCCTTCTACTAAGTTAAAAATTAAATAGACAGAAATAAGTTAAATAAAATGTTTGTATTTACATGTATCTATCTTCTTAATTAAACTTGAACAAGGAAGTCTGCCCATTAGACCTCAACTCTACACAAAGGATAAAAGGAATCTGCATGAAGCTGGGAGTATGAGAGGTGGACTCTCCAGGAAAGAGTACTTGAATTGGTTGTCCAGTGCCAAATCATCAGCCCTGAAAACATACAGGTAACATTGTATCGACTCAACAAGTTATTTTTAGGAATATATATACATATACATATATACATCAATACATATACATAAATATTTGCAATAACACTTGATCAATAAAGAAGCCATAAATGTGAATGAGAGCAAGGAGGAGATATGAGAGTGTTTGGAGAGAGGCAAGGGAAGAAATCCTGTAATTAAAATACAATGTTAAAAAAATTATAGCCATGTGAACCAGGATTTATAGAGATATTCATTCATGAATTGGAGATTTTTAGGTTTAAGTAAAGGTTGTACATGCATATATACATACATATATTCACAGGCTACCAGTACAACCAGCATGTATAAGTCTATATATAATTGTCTGAGGGATCAGTCTCTGTTCATATGGTGTCACTAAAAGTCAGAGAAGGTGAAAAGTGCAAACACTTCCTGCAGCTGTTTGAGTAGACATGAGTCTCTGGAATACTAGATGACTCAAAATGGTGTCAAGCTAACTGGAGACCTTCTAATTTGCTACTAAAGCCCAGGGTGTTGACTGCTTCTTGCCCTTTGTCTGCAGACACACTGCCTGAGCACACTACCATCTACACACACAGACACACACATAGACACACACACAAACACACACACACACACACACACACACACAACACATAACACAGGTTGTATGCCATCAGGACTCATTGGACCATAACTTGATATGACCTTAGCTGAGTGGATATTGTATGCAAATATGCTAGTGAATATACACATTAAACCAGATCTGCACCTTGTTGCTGGTCCCTGGAGTCTGCTTCCTCCTGACACCATCTCTCTCATCCCTCCCCCATCGAGCCACTTGTGAGAAGGAGAAAAACCCCACAATTGTCCAAGTGCTTATGAATGACAAAGACATAAATAAAATGACCTCTAATTCTGAAAAAGAAAAAAAAAAGAAGGAAAAGAGAAGTCAAGTTGAAAACGTGTCTAGGCGCTATTTTGCTTATTTTCAAAGTGTACTTCTATGTGCAGGTTGAGTTAACAATGTATTAAAAAGCCTTTTCACATATCTGGATTTTGCCCACAGCTCTGAGTGGAAGCCTTAAAACAAAAGTGCCTGGAATACTTTAGGTTGATACTTTATCTGCCAGTCATGTTTCATTATTGCCTTGTTTCCAACAAAAGTTTCAAGAGAACCAATGTTCTTTTAATACATTTTTCATATGTGAACTGGATACCTATTAATACAATAATTTAAGTTAAAATCTATGTACATATATAGTGGATATGTGGAAGATATATATAATCCATCAAGGTAGTTATTTTCAGGACAGTATTAGTTAGGATGTTGTTTAATTTAACATCAGGTTGACTGAAAGCTTGTTTATGTTATATAATTTGAAGTAAGATACTATATAAGAAAGAAAAAATATTACAGTAGTACTTAGAGATTACCTGTTTATCAAACAATAATAATGCTTTGTTAAAGTAAAATAAATGTGAATGTTCTAAACGTACATCAATGTAAGGCCATTATTTTGGTTAGCTTTGAGTTTGACTGAATTCTCTTTAGTATAGAAACCAGAAGATATGTAGTATATATTTTGTGGGAAGAAGTTTTCCTCTCTTAGGTAAAATTAGTGGTCAGTTTTATGTCATAAAGCCTAGATTTTGCTATAATATTGTAATGCCCATCAAAACATGGTTTTGCAGATATATCAGTTGTGATTGGGCACCCACAGTCATTTACCATGTAAGCTGAAACTATGTTGTACTCGTTAATATGTGTGAAATTCAATTACTGCATAAAACTATCTTACAATTAAAAACTTACAAAATAGCATGTTAATATGATAGAGAGTGAATAAGCATTAGGTGTGATTTTTGTATTAATGCTCTGTAATTGAACAATTTTCTTTTCTGTTGATAGAACAAAGAAAGTACCAGGTAATTTTTAAAGTATTAACATCAAATAAAAAAAATTATTCAAAGATTTGTTTTATATCTTTTTAACCTAATCATGTGCACAAAATTTAATGTAAAATCTAAAATTATTACATAGGATGAAAGTCGTTTTTTATATGAATTTACTACTTCAGAACTCCAACAAAATATAATTTATTGCAAATATTTATTGATTTGTTCATTATGCTTAATTTTTAAATTATAACAATTCTCTACTTGCTATTTAAAAACATGGACATTCTTCTAATAATAAACAGTACTTGATAACTTGTTTGTTTGCTTTATATTACAATTCACAATGTGTAAAACCTGAAAAATTATAAATACTGGACAAATTAAACTAACAGATAACAACATAAAATGTAAACATTTATTACAAAATGTTTAATCCATTAGATCCCAAAAGCATATTAACAAATTTTATTTTGGGTAAATTAGAAAATAAACTGTGAGATAAACTAAGTTATATATTAACAAACAAAGAAATCACAACATGAAAAGAGCAACATTGAATCTGTCCCCAGGAAAAGCTTACTTTTAAAAAGACTATCTTGCCACAATGTGGCCTTTTGTTTGCTCTAATGTTGTGATTTTTATTTTGTGACTCCCAGAGAGGTAATTATGGACTGGTTTGGTATTATTAGATATTTATAATCCCTCAGTAATGTTTCTTAATCTCTTGCCTTTTCTATCCTCAGATAACTGCATCAGAGCTCAGCAGAATTGTTAATCACTTCCCCATAGTAAGGAAACAAGCTGCACACACAGGCCTTCGGTGAACAACTTGGAAATCCTGGAAGAGAGAAACATAATAGATATCCTTTAATGACCATGCTTCAGCCTCTTTCTTAAGATGGTTCAGCCATATCTTGTTTAAATTTCAAATTGTATTCTTTATAGGGGAAACTCAAAGTCACACATGATTACATGTGTCATTTATTTCCTTTGTAATTTAAAAGTAAATTTTCATTGTGTGCTAAATACTGAATATTTACAAAATATAACATCACCAAAGAATCTAAACAACAGGAAAACATTCAACCAAATTACAAACTGAGATATTGTACTAAACAGAGTTCTCAAAATAAGAAATACAAATGGCTAAGAAACACCAAAATGTCTGCAGCATCTTCAGTAGTAAGGGAACTGAAGATTAAAACTACTTCTAAATTCCTTTATAATATTTGATTTTTTTCTGTATACCATGCATATTACCTGCATGTATAAAATAAAACATGATCCTATCCACCTCCTATCCACTGCAAGGACAGTCTCTTCTTGACTTCATATCACCTTTTTTTGCTTGTTTTGTTTGTTTGATGATACACAAAGTCCAATTAGGGTTATACACACTGTGTGTGTGTGTGTGTGTGTGTGTGTGTGTGTGTGTGTGTGTGTGTGTAGTGTATGTACATATAGGACCATCCACTGAGTATATGGAATCTGTCAATAGGAAAAAAAAAATACATCCTCAACCAGCAGCTATTTACAGTGAATGTTGGAGCTTAGGCTACCTTGACTTTTTTTAGACCTTGTTCAGGTAACCACAGCTACAGTAACCACAAAAGCACAGTAGCCAGTCCAGCAGTATGCACTTCAAAAAACTTCCTGCAATAATCCACCATCCAGCTATTATAATCTTTCTGCTCCTTTCTCCTTGATTTTCCTTCTCTGGTCAACTTGGCAGTAGGTAGCAGTCAAAGGAGAGGTGTATACCTGCATAAAAAGCCAAGAGTAAGAAACTCAACCCTAAGTGAGACATGGCTTCCACCTACCTGTGAAACAACTACCCAATGTCATCAACTGGAAACTTCAGTCACCCAAGTCTTCTAGTCCCCACATTTTCCACTCATGCATGTTAATTTAGTTTGAAACTAGTTTAAAAATTATATTCATTTTCAAATTAGCTTTTTAAATAGTGAATTTCCATAGATATTTTCAAACATCCTTGGTTTGGGTAACCCACATGATATACCCAACTCTCACACATTTTCCAACCCCATTCCCACTTAATACACAAAATTCTAGTATTCCTGCCTCTTCTAACATTGTACACATTCCTCGAACTTCCTCCAATTACATATTTTAGTTGGCTTGTGAGTTATTTATCTCCCATATTGTTTTCCTTACACACTTACTTAGGGTGAGCAGTGGCCAGTTCCCTTCTTATGCAAGTTCCTCCCTGGATTAGCCTTTCCACCCACAGTATTTCCACTTTTTGATATTGTATTTACGTATAATTTATGAAGCCCCTCAATTAATTTGCCTCCTAAAGGTCCTTTTCTAGCTCTAGGCTTCAGTTATACTTTCTGGTTCCATCAATTTATTTGCAAATTTCAGATTTTTTACACACAACTGATTACATTTTTTTCCTAGTCCATCCATCTGTTGATGAACATGTAGATTGACTTCATTTCCCATCTTCTGTGAATACAGCAGCTATGAATATGTATAACCACATATCTATTGTTGGGTAGGAAATCCTTTGCATGTATGCTCAGGGGTAGTATATTTGAGTCACACTGTGTTGCTAATCCTACTTTTTTCAGAAGCCTCCAGACATATCTGAAGTGGCAGCATCAGTTTGTACTCCCGTTGTGATTGTATAACACTGCTCCTTTTTGCCTATTTCCACACTAATATTTGCTATTGTTTTGTATTGTATCCTGATGATGGCCATTCAGACTTGGGCAAGATGGGATTTTAAAGTTATTTTAAACTGCATTCTCTTGATGACTAAGCCTGTGGGAAACACTTTTCATGTATTCACTAGCTCTCTTAGTTTTCTTTCAGTTACTGTGATAAAGACAAATACATAAAGCGATTTGGTGAAAGACGGATTTATAAGCCTGGCTTATAACAAATAAATAATCATAATTGCAAACACTAATAATCAGCTATTGAGAAAAGCCAGGCTGGGCGGTGGTGGCGTATGCCTTTAATCCCAGCATTCGGGAGGCAGAGGCAGGCGGATCTCTGTGAGTTCGAGGCCAGGCTGGGCTACCAAGTGAGTCCCAGGAAAGGCACAAAGCTACACAGAGAAACCCTGTCTCAAAAAACAACAACAACAACAAAAAAAAAAAAAAAAAAAAAAAGAGAAAAGCCAAAGAAGTAACTAAAGTAAGTTAGGAAATTTGAGTCAGGAACTGAAACAGAAACTGAAACAATGGAGGGAGGTTGATTGCTTCCAGTTTTCCTCATACCTGCTCTGCTTTCATTTTGTATAACCAAACACCACCTACTCCAGGAGGCACCATCCACAGTAGACTGGACCCTCCCACACTGATCATTAGTCAAGTAGATTCCCTATAAAACTTCCCTACAGGCCGATATGATGGACATTATTTCTCATCTGATGCTCCTTTTCTCTTCTCAGATGACTTTAGCTTCTATCATGATGACACAGTTGACAGTTGTGTTTCCTCTCTTTACATTATTATTTTTATTTTCAGTTCTGCTTCATAGCCCATTTTTCAATTAGGTTTTTTATTTTCTTAATGTTTAGTTTTTATTGATTTGATTATACATTCTAGATTTCAATTTTCTATAATAAGTGTAGATGACAAACATTTTTCTCCCATTCTGAAGACTGCTTCTTCTTTGAATGGTATCTTCCCTTGTACAGAGGGTTTTAATTTGATGAAATCCTATTTGTCAATTGCTAGTCTTATTCCTAGTGCTACTGAAGTCTTATTCAGAAAATTCTTACCTATGCAGATCAATTGAAGCATACTCCTTAGTTTTACTTCTAGCAGTTTCAAAGCACTGATTTTATGTTGAGGTCATTGATCCTTTAGGAGTTAAGTGTTGTACAGGGTGACAAATAATGGTCTAATTTCATTTTTCCACATGGTGAAACCCAGTCTTCCTAGAATCATTTGTTGAAGTTGCTATCTTCATTCCATTGTATGACTGGCATCTTATCAAAATGAGTTCATTGCAGTTTTGTGGATTTATGTATTGGTTTTAATTCTATTCTGTTGATGTATGTTTCCTTTTTCTGCCAGTACAATGCTGGTTTTATTAATATGGTTCTGTATATAATTAGAAATTAGGTATAGTGAAATATCCTAAAATATTATGTTTGGTCAGGATTTTTGTCTAGCATCACTCTTTGTGCCTTCATATAGTCTTTTGTGAGCTTTTTTATGTTCATAAATAATGACACTAGAATTTTGATTAGTTTACATTCGATATGTAGATTCCTTTGGATAGGATGCCCATTTTTATAAGACTGAACCCTCCTTTGCATGAGCATGAGAAATCTATCTTCTAGAGTCTTCCTCGATTTCATTCTTCAGTGTCTTAAATTTTTCATTGTGTAGTTACTGTATTTCCTTTGATTTATCCAAGGTATGTTATTTTTATTGTAACTATTGTGGATAAGATTGATTGCCTGACATCATTTTCAATATGTTTGTTATTTATAAATAGAAGGGATATTGATTTCTGTGTGTTAATTTTATATCCTACTACTTCTCTGAGTATATTTATTCATGGAGTTTAAAAGATCATTTATGTAAAGAATCATTTCATTTGTTTATCCTCCTTAATTTATATCAATTTTATTTTATTCTAATTATACTGATCTTACTAATTCTGAGTACTATTTACTAATAAATAAGTGTCCCTTATCTTCATTGTATTTTTTTTATTTCTTGTGTTGTTTGATGTGGTTTTTTAAAATATAATGTAGCTTTCATTATATTGAAGAATGTTCCCAATATTCCTATCCTCTACAGAATTTTCGTCATGAAGGAATGATGAATCTCACTCAGAAAGAATGGCTATCATTAAGAATATCAAAATAGCAACCAATTCTGGTGTGAATGCACATAAAAGAGAACAAATAAATTTTTGGTGGGAGTGTAAGCTGGTGAAGACATGTAGAAACCAGTCTAGACGTTTCTCAATATACTAGAAATACCACTACCATAGGACTTATGTACAGGAATTTTGGTCACGTACCCAAAATACTCTATATCTTAATGCAAAGATACTTTTCCATTCATGCTGATTGTTCTTTCACAGTATGTGGGAAATAAACAGTATAGTTGAGTACTCACTAATGAACTGATAATGAAAATTTTTTACACATATGCAATGGAATTTTATTTGACCATAAAGACAAAAGTAATTTTCAAAGAAATGGACAGAAATGGAAAAAATATATAAAGTGAATGAGATAAGAAAAACACAGAAGTATAAATGCTTCATACTTCCACCCTGGACTTGATATTTCAGTTATCCTAATTTAACTTGTAGTACATATAGAAACCAAG
Source organism: Peromyscus eremicus (assembly GCF_949786415.1). Classification (NCBI taxonomy): domain Eukaryota; kingdom Metazoa; phylum Chordata; class Mammalia; order Rodentia; family Cricetidae; genus Peromyscus; species Peromyscus eremicus. Next base: position 64,977,452 of record NC_081427.1, read on the forward strand.
AAACTGAAAAGAATATCAGACAAAAGGGGTTCCCTTGACGCTGGGGGAAAGAGAACTAGACTAATTGAAAGTAGAAAGTGGTAATATAATTGAAAGAAATGATTAATTAATGCTTGGATAGACTGGGCAGAAGAGGCTGTGGAAGAAAAGATTAGAAAAAGGCACATGGAAATCTACTATTCTGTAACCAAAAAGAAAAACACAAATAGAATTGAATAGTTGCCTTTAAAGCCTAGATAATGCTATTTCTAGACGAAGTACATTACATACAAAATTCCCTATTCAAGGTAGGAGATAACTCCTCATGGAAACCCCAGAGAATCAAAAAATGATGCAGACTGTTGTCAATAATCTTAGGTTCCTAGCTGCCCTAGAGAAGTGACTATGTTGTTCAAGGCTTCACATTCTTCATTGTCAAGATATGAAGAAAGATGTTACTAAACTGCCTCCACATTATATACTTTTCCAAGTGTTAGAAATTGCCATGGAGTGATGGGGACAAAAGTAGTCAATAATATTAGTCAGCTACAAACTCTAAGAACTAAGCAAATTACCATACATATTACCACATGCCAACTTGTTCAAGAGTGGTATGTGTTTTTTGTTTGTTTGTTTGTTTGTTTGTTTGGGGGTTAACCCACCACCTCTGATTGAATATAAGACCTATTCCACAGGAGATAACCAATGCTTAATAAACAGCATATTCCAGTTAAGCAAATGTTTAACTAGATTCACATATCACAAGCTGCCATTTAAATATTTTATACCCATAGACAAAAATTCTACACTCATCCTTAATCACACAAACATTTTTTAAAGTAAAAGATGATGAATACAGAGATTTATGTTTCTCTAAGATGTTGAGATCTGACTATATCATTCCTAGGACTCAGGATACATTGCTGAAAAGGAAACACAGCTTATGTAAGAGCCAAAAGAAAGAGTGAAGAGCTGAGGAATGCATTTCTTTAGACTTGATATAGCCACACTATTCATGAACTTTTGCATTGAAAATTTGTATGTATTCATGTATGTATTTGCACTGGTCCTGCACAAAACTAGCCATATAAAAATTCAGTTGGAAGGGGAAATTTCTCATCAGGTATGGTGATATATTGTATACCCTAATAAAGTTTGCCTGAAGATCAGAGAACAGATCAAGCCACTAGACTAAACATAGAGCCCAGACAGTGGTGTCAACACCTTTAATCCAAGCACTTGAGATCTCATGCCTTTGCTTGGAAGTCACATTGAAGCGCCTTTAATCCCAGCACTAAGAAGGAAGTGATATGGTGAGAGGAGAAAGGTATATAAGGACTGAGGAGACAGGAACTAATGCTTTTTGGCAGAGAAAGTCTTTCGGCTAAAGGCTCTTCTAGGCTGAGGGGTTGGTGAGATAAAAGGTTGTGGCTGTGGCTTGCCCTGCTTCTCTGATTTTTCAGATTTCACCCCAATATCTGGTTCTGAGTTTTAAGAACATTTAGCAATGCATGTAACAATCAGGCCCCATGGTTTAGTGCTGAGCAGTTGGCTATCAATAACTTCTGCTAGAAAAGAGCCATTGAAATTCGATGAGTGCCCACTGATCATGCAGTCAGTCCTGATTAAACCCAGTGGGACAAAAGACAATTTGAATAGACATGAATGTAAGGAAGTGATGTGTATGAAAGAATGGAATGGATGGGGATAATGGGAAAAAGAAAAATGAATGCATATGTGAATTTTCTTTTCTTCGGTAAATGAAATTCATAATGAGAAAAGTACCTTTTCTCCAGAAAAGAAGCCATCATTTCAAGTACCCTACATAATGGTTTAAAATGTTATAAGTTACATTTAAAACATGAAGCAAACAACAATAAAAACTAAACATCAAAAATCAATAATCCAATTAAATGGAACTAAACAGAGAAACCTCAAAAGAAAAAATATAAATGGTTGAAAAATATTTTTTAATGTCCATCATAATATCAGGGAAAAGCAAATTAAAATCACTTTGAGATTTAACCTCACCCCAATTAGAATGAAAGCAAATGATGATGTGGATGTGGGAAAAAGGAAACATTTAGTCACTGATAGTAGTAGTGAAAACTGAAACAAACACTATGGAAATCAAAGTGGAGTTTCCTCAAAAAGCTAGAAATATGTACACACACACACACACACACACACACACACACACACACACATACATATATGTATGTATGTATATATATACATATATACAAATAAACCAAATAAAAAATTAAAACCTTAAAATTTATATATATCATATATATATGATGAATTGCTAAACAGTCTTATTAATAAAAATCCCAGAGCTAGATATTGGGGTAAACACTGAGAGATCAGGAAGGCAGAAAGAAACCAACCACATTCTTACCACTAGAAATACTCAGTCCAAAGAGAGACCTACTTCCTGTATACCCACGCCTATATGCTTTTCTGTCCCTGCCATCTCACTTTCTCTCTGTACCCAGCTACATCACTTCCTCTTTCTGCCCAGTTCTATCACTTCCTTTCTGTCTCTACAGACCTCCAGACCTCTATGGTTAACTAGTGTTAGGATTTAAAGGTGTGTGACACCACTCCTGGCTCTGTTCCCAGTGTGCCCTTGAACTCGTAGAGATCCAGATGAATCTTTGCCTCCCTAATGCTAAGATTAAAGGTGTGTGCTACCATTGCCTGACTTCTGCCATTTAATATAGTGGCTGGTTTTTTCCTCTGAGCATCAGATAAGCTTTATTGAGATGCACAAATAAAATATCACCACATTTCCCCTTTTCTTGTCTAAATAAAAATTATAACTAATATAATAAAACTATATACAATAACTATATATAATATATACAAGCAATAATTACATAAACAATGTCTAATCCATTTGCATTTGACAAATTCAGCAAAAATATTCCTTTATCTACCCTATTTTGGAGAGTCCAAAATGTACCTAATTCACTTTCTATCCGAACTTGTATTCTCAACTGAAAATTATATTTTGATGTCTTTCAAACTTCTATACTTTACACCCCTTTAGTGAGTTCCTTTTCTGAAATTGTTAACAAGGAAAACTATAACTATCTAGTCTTGAACTCCCTCAGAGAAGGAAATAATATTATCTAGTAAAACAGGAAGTGCAAACAAGTGACTTCCAAAAAATGTGAGTTGTGATAGAAATAGCCAGATACCTGGAAAGTCACCCGAGGTTTCTCTGCATTTGTTGGGGCATCCATTCGTCAGCCTACAGGCTTAGCAGATCTGATAGACTCATCTGTGAAGCAGAATTTTCTAAGAGCTTTCCTACCTTGTCTTGGCAAGGCTCAGCAGTCTTTTGTTTTGTGTCCTACTTGTCCATTTTGGACAGCATACTGTCAGCAGTTGATACAAGGGCACTTTCTTGCCCAGTGGCTAACTTTTACCACAATGAAAGTAAACTCCATATGGAGATTCTTTAATGCTCGTCACCTTCTCTAAAGTAGATTGGTGCTGCCAGGAGCAGACATGTCACCTAGTTATTAAAAAAAGAAAAAAAAATCTGCAGATCTCTGAAGTGTTTGAAGATGACTTGTCTATCTAAAATATATCTCTACTTGATCTTGAAGACATACCTAATATGACTACAAGTTCCATTGTAATGACTACTAACTTACCTTTCTTTATATCTTAATTAATTGGGAATAATAACTTTCAAGGAAGGACAAGCAAATTGCATGACATTGTTAAATGAACTGTATGCCATTGAACAAAATTAGAAATATATACACAGTATTTTCTAACAAAATCAACCTCAAATTTGTATCAATATACAAAATTTGTATACAATATACAAAAATCCAATTGAATGTAAAATGTTTAAAACTAGTAGTTGCCTTCTAAAAGTAGATTCAATAATCTATCTTTTTGTCTTATCATATCCATGTTCTCTCTTTTTTCTTTTCAGAGTATATTCAATAATCTACCCTTTATTCTGTCATTTTTATATCTTTTTTTTCAGAGCAGATTCAATAATTTCTGCTGTCTGGGGGCAAAGGCATCTTTAGGGAATCCTGAAAAAAATTTTTGAGTTAATTGTCAAGTCCTGGGAGAGATAGCTGTATCATTTGTTGTCCAGTCTCTGCATAATGTGTAAGTGCAGGGCTTATCTCAAGTCCTTGCTCGAGTAGTCTGTGAGGCTGGATCATCTCAGCTAGCCATCTCAAAATTGTCCTGAGCAGTTTGTAGTCCAAAGCCGATCTTTGGGTGGTGCTTGTCAGGTTAGTGTTATTATCATCATCCTGATGGAATCATTTATACCAACATCTATATGGCTTTCTGTCCCTGCCATCTTACTATATATATATATACATACATATATATATATATATATATATATATGTATGTATATATATATAATTTGGGCATATAACTAAAGAAAAAATATCCATATATCTTATTGCAGAGATATTTGTTCATACATGTTTATTGCTGCTTCATGTATAATATCCAGAAAGTAGAAAGAGCTGAGATATCTACTAAATGATGAATTGATAGTGAATATGTAGAACATACAAGCAATGGAATATTATTCAGGAGTAAAGAAAAATTAAATTAATAAATTTCAGGATAAGGAAATGGAGCCAGAAATACTCATAAATGTGGTAAATAAGACTATAATGATAAACCCAGAATGGTCTCTCTCATATGTGGACAATGAATTTAAAACTTTGAATATGTATATTTAAACTGTACTAAAAGTCAATAAACTAGTAGTTGGCCATGATGGAGTGTAGCTGGAGAGTTTCTCTCTGGGTCCCGCCAAGCCCCTGCAGTCCCACTGCCCATTTATAAAATAATCACTCAGAAGCTTATGTTACTTATAAACTGTGTGGCCATAGTGCCCCGGCCAGCGGTGTCTTCAATGGGGACCTAAAGGGAGGGCCGGCGAATGAGAGGGACAAGAGACACAAAGAATGAGAGCAAGACAGGACGTCTGATCAAGCTCCAAAATTTTATTTTACTCTCAAGGCATATATAGGTAGGCAAAGGGCATTGTGAGCAGGAAGAGACTTAATTATGGGCTGTTCGGCCAGCAGGAAATGTTGCTCTGAAGGTTATCTATCTACCCTTGTCTAACTGCCTAATGGCTTAACTGCAGCTCGTTCACCTGATATCTGAGAAGAGGTTCTGGTATCTGTGAGAAGAGGTCCTGGTGCTATGGAGACTTAAGCAAGGCCTAGATCTAAGAAAAGAAGAGAGAAACCCAAATATGGCAGCATGTGTGTCAAGGGTCACTTAGGCTTATGGCTCCCGTCACCATAGCAGACTTCTTGTTATCTAGTTCTTATATCTTAAATTAACCTATTTCTATTAATCTATAAGTTTCTACATGGCTTGTGACTTACCAGTATCTTAACATCTGCTTCTCATCGTGGAGGCTGGCAGTGTTTCCTCTCTCAGCCTTCCTGTTCCCAGCATTCTCCTCTCTCTTCGTCCCACCTATACTTTCTGCCTGGCTACTGGCCAATCAGCACTTTATTTATTAACCAATCAGAGCAACACCTTCAGAGCATACAGAACATCCCACAGCAATGGAGAGGCAAGTTTTCTTCAAGGGGAAAGATGACAGGTGGTATGAATGGAGGAAGGGGAATAACGGAATAGGAAAGGTTAAATGGGTAGAAGATTAAAGGTTAATATAGAGTAAGGAGTATGTGGAGGGATAACCAGCTCCAAGGAACTTTGAAAACGCCATGGGGAAACCTACTGCTGTGGAAGATTCCTGAAATATTTACATACACATAAGTAATAGAGTTTAACTTGAATCACTCTATAAGGGAAAATGCCTCTACTAAACATTATAAGATATCAAATAAAAATCTGAGGACAAGGTATACCAGTTTTTGAGTTCATAGTCAATATGATGCAACAGACTCTCCTAAACTTTACAGGCCACTATCATCGATCTTGGTTGCCTTCTATAATATGATGATAATACCCTATTGTTGAAGATACTACAGATCTGAGTCATAAGACATGGAAAATCAAGCCAGCACCAACATATATTTCACTTCTCATACTTAGTTTTCATACTACAAGGCTATTCTATTTACACTACAGTGGGAGGAAAATAATCAGTAATCTTACTCAGCTATGAAAGCCTGTGGATTGCAGTAATGACTGGTCTGACAAGATATGTTCACTGGAACAACAGTAGCAAAAATTATGGGAGTAACCAATCACTTTCTGACTGGATTTAAAGTGTGATCTACAAGTGAGAACTCACGGCTAATATTGTTAACTGTGCCCAAAACTGGTGAGTCACCAAAAACCTGATACTATTATGCTGCTAAATGGTCATAGTATTAGACTATCCTCTAACTCCTTATCATTGTACCCACAGATTAATGCATATCTCAAACTTTATCAAAGAGCTTCTTTCTGGTATATAGAAAATAATAAAGAGATTTACAACTGTTCAAGATACAGAGAATAAGAAACTGGAAAATGGAGTAGGCACCTTTTAATGAGACGTCTCTACCAAAACCGTCCCATGGAGGTCTCAGGGATCATCATGGAAGAGGGCACAGGAAGATTGTCAGAGCCATAAGGAATGTACTTCTTCAGTAAAGCACTGTGTGTCAGCATGTCAGGGCCACTGCATACATAATCTCATAGTTTCAATGACTGTATGCACAAGACCAAGTCAGACAAAGTCCCAGCATAAATGGATGATGATCTCATGAAGTCCCACCCATAGCTGAGAATTTTTTGGCAATAGATGATTGCTGGGGAAGGAAGAGTAAATTTACTAAGAAATGTGGCCCCTGAAGGCCTACCTATGTTCTAGTAGGCAGTTTTATAACCGTGTACATACAGACTGCAAAGGGACATATTAAGTTGTCTTTTTAATTGAATGTTAGAGCATATCCAATTGGGAGGAAATTATGATAGAGAAAAAGGGGAGAAATTGGAGTAAAGGGAATAGACCATGTGTTTAATCAAAAATACTATATGTATATATGAAATTCTCAAAAATAAATGTACTTAGAAGATTTTTTACATGAATTATATATCTTTTTTCAACTATACAAGCTTAATATAAACATTTAAACAATATATTTAGTGAAGGAATTATTATACGTTGTCAGAACAATAAGAATATATATCCACTTGTCTCTGTTTGTTTAAAGAGCTTAAGAAAACGGTGTTTCTCTGTAGTACATTTACTCTAAGATATAATTGATCTTGTATGCTATATCACACTGTTGGCACAAGGCACACTTGTATATGAAATTTACCACAAAGAAAAGACTTCAGGTATGCAACAGAAGAATCAATTTGAGTCACAGTGAATTTGCAAAGAATCTATAATAATAAAATTAAGCTCCTGGAACCCAGTAGCCTCGGGATATACACCCTGCTGAACACATTGGATGGCTGCAGTTGTTTCAACACATTGTATTTTAAATGGAGGCAGGAAACATGGATATTTCCTATGCATTTTAAACAACTCTTGACATTTAAAAGTCTAATTGTACAAGTTTTTCCAAGTATTGGCTTGAATTGAAAGCATGTACCTGAAGAGCTTTTGATCAGTCCATCACACTTCAGAGCACAGCATCCTCTGTTTGGCAATGAAAGCCCAATACACATACCAGTTCCTTTATGTACACTAGCCTTCAGCCAATGAGGATATTGGGAAGTAATTTCTATTAAAAAAACAAAACCTGAAGTTTCTGGAAGCCCATTTTTCTAATTCCAGTTATTTTAATAAAGAGTTTTCTTAAAATTTTCATGGTAACTTCATGAAAAAAAGAGAAGAAGTAAACACCATCAAAGGGAAAATAGATGAGCAACATCTACTTGTGATATAATATATAGGGTATGGGGAGAAGAATAATCTGAACAGAATCGTACTGAACTTACTGTTTTGTCAGACGAATTGCCAAATGGTCTTGTTAATAAAAAGCCCAGAGCCAAATATTGGGGTGAAAACCGAGAGATCAGAGGAAAAGGACAAGCCACAGCCAACCTCACCTTGCCAACCCACAGCCTCCAGACAGAGCTACTTCCTGTATACTCACACTTATATCCTGTCTGTGCTCTGCCATATCACTCCCTCTCTCCACCCAGCCATATCACTTTCCTCTTTCTGCCCAGCTCTATCACTTCCTGTCTGTCTGTACAGACCTCCAGGCCTCTATGGTTAACTAGTGTTGGAATTTAAGGCGTTTGCCACCACCAAGCCTAGCTCTGTTCCCAGTGTGGCCTTGAACTCACAGAGACCTGGATGAATCTCAGCTTCCCAAATGCTAGCATTAAAGGTCTGTGTTACCACTGCCTGACTTGTATGTTTAATATAGTGGCTGGCTTTTTCCACTGTTCTTTGTGCAAGCTTTGTTTACTAGAGCACACACCCAAAAAATTCACCACACCTTTTTAAAAAATGACAGGAGGATGGCTGGGGGTGGGAGGTATGGCTCCATGGTAGGACACTTGCCTAAATTTCACAAAGCAGTGAGTTTGATTCCAGAAAAGCAAAGAAGAAAGGAAGAAGAGGAGAATGCAGAGGAGAAGGCACAGGAGAAGACATACTCCAGCTGATCTCAGTGAAAGATCCTCTTGGGATAACTTTAGGTGATGTTTCAATTTACTCATCTCTCAGGGTGATGCTGTTATGCATGATTTGTAATAGAGGAATTTCGGGTTTTTTTTTATTTTTGTTTGTTGTAGCTTATTTTTATTTTGTTTTTATACACCAATCAAAATTTCCCCTCCCTCCCCTCTTCCCAGTTACTCCTCCACACTCTACCCTCCCCCCACCCCACTCATTCCTCCTCCTCTGTTTCTCTTCAGATACAAGTGGGCCTCCCATGGAAACCAGCAGCCATGGTATGCAAGTCACAGTGAGACTAGGCATCTCCTCTTCTGTTAAGACTGAATAAGACAATCTAGTGAGAGCAGAGGAATTTCATTTTGAAGGGTAGAAAAGTCCCCTCCATTGAAGTAATGCTGTTTTATGCAATAAATGCAGTATATTATGCTTTTGCTAATCTAAATAGAGTAGGAGGAGGAAGAGAAGTGGGTCATTATTACAATTAAAGGGACAACAAAATCTATTGGGAAGTGATCCTGGTTACTTATGAGAAGACTGTGATGAATAAAATTGTAAACCTAGCTGTCTTCCTCAGGAGAAGGAATTTTAATATTTTTTAACTTATTCACATACTTACCTGGAAATGAGAGAAAAAAAATGGTTTCTCCAATTTTATGATTATTAAACTGGTTGATACCATCTTGTTGGTCACACAGTAAAGTAAAAAGAAAATTGAGTTTGCAAGTCAATGCTTGTGCACCTGAATTTTAGCCTTAAGCCAGAAAAGCACAAGGTTTTAGACATCAAAACATGATTTGCTTGACTCCAAAGAAGATCAAAGAGGTATATGGATAGTTTTTGTATTTTCTAGTTGATTGCCAATGAAGAAATTATGTTGGAAATATCAGATACCAGAATAATTTTAGATTACAACATAATGTTAAATGTACCATGTGAAGTAATTTAATCCCATATTCCTCTTCTTGACAAGAACAATAAAGATGTGATGTAAGTTTAACCCAGTGAGTAACTTCCTTACGCAGAAACTTAGTAATAACAAATGTGTAAGTTTTGGAGGACCTATCAGGTGCCTTCCCATAGAGGGAAATTACCTGCTAATGGACAAGACGTGGGGGGATTCTGTTGAACTATGTACCCATGCTAAACTGATTTAAAATTCTGTAAGAATTTTAAAGTGAACTCATTACAGAAATCAACACTGTTTGAAAGTCATAGATCATGTCTATGAAAAATATAAACCATTGAATACTTTCTGTGATTCAGTGATGAATGGATGAAAGATCTTAACACTGCCATGTTTTCTCATCTATCTAAGTAGATAGAACAGCCTAAAGCAGCTAACCAAAAGAAGCTGATACATTCCCAAACTATATTTTAATGCTTGTAAGAAATATTTAGGGGACTGAAAGATAGTAAAGCTTGGGCACAAGAGGAATGGTTCAGTAGTTAGGAGCACTTACTGTTATTATTGAAGATCTGAGTTCTGTTTGTACCATCCACACTGTAACTTAAGCTCCAAGGAATCCATCATCCTCTTTGGCCTTTACAAGGCAATGCATACACAGAGACATATACACAAGTACACACACACACACACACACACACACACACACACACATACACACACCAACAAACACTAAGTACACACACACACACACACACACACACACACACACACACACACACACACCACAAACCCTAGAGTAATTAATCGGTTGTGTGTCTTAGTAGATAGAATGGCAGTCATAGTGAAAACTGGGTAGATACCAAAGACAGGCACAGATTTCAAAGAATGCTCGTCTTCCTTAAATTTTCCCTCACATTATTTTCAGGCAAAGAACATCACAATGTGCAAACAAAATGCAGAAGCACCACTTCAAACAAACCCAGGTTCAGTTAGAGAAGACCCTACTACATAAGATACAACTAGTCAGTTGTGGGCAAAAAACAGAAAACAGGAAATGACAGTTTTCTGATCCTCCATCCTCACCCCTTCTCCTTTCTTCTTCTGAGACAAGCGATTCCATCAAAGATATGATAGTTTTGCAGATCTACCATCAGTATATGAAAATAACTACATTTGAACTAAGAGTTATGCTCTGAGTGAGGATTCAAAGACACCTTTAAGGTAGGTATATGTAGAATATCCTCACTTTCTAAAGCAAGTTTGTTTTTTTTTATTCTGAGATGCATATTAGAGGTTTGTTATTTTAATGATATCCACACTTCTGGTAAGTGCACATAGCAGACTTCTCATAATTTCTGCAACACAGTGCATGCTATATTTTTATTTGTTATATTTTCTTCAAATAGAATATAATTCCCTGCCTTATTTACATTTGCATTTGTGATTTACTTTCTCTCATATATAATAAGTGTTTGGTAAAATATAGAAGAATGAGCATATATCACAAAAAAGTTATCTTCTTTCATAAATTTTATTTAAAATTAAATTAGAGATGAATTCTTTCTTTAAGTTTTAGAAAGGAAATCAAGAGAATATCTAGTGGTCCCATGTGGGAACTACTAACAAGGCCACTTTTAAAGAATCTGAATCAAGGTGGAAGACTGAGTAACCAGGAGGCCTTTGAACAGGGGTAGACTGGTAATATCAGATATAATATTGAAATATGAGGAAGAATTTTGATGAATAGTTATGAAGAGCTAAAAAACCATTGGCAATTGCAATTGGTCTACCAGCAGTTTGGTTTGTAGTCTCTAGAGTTTAACCATTAAAGGTGTAGTTCAAAATCATTCTTTTCTAGTGACCAATAGTAACTATCCTGATTAGCTCCTTCTACGTCACAACTGCAAGAGTAGTTGAGGGTACTGAAGAGAACCGTGGCTGCTGGCTTTCATTCTTACTCATCCTCTAGGTTAAAATAGGGCATGTCATTCAATGAAAAGATATTTCAGGTACCAGAACCCCAGGAAATGCACAAAAAAGTCCTGTATTCTGAGGTCATAGGCATGGACAATTTCATTCCTGAGAATCAGGGTCATGTGGCCAATTGTGGAAGCTTCTATAGTATAGAGCTAAATATTTTAAATATCTCAGTTGATAATAGTGATGACTATTTTTGCCCTTCTTGCTAGACATCTAATACCTATAATCTGAAGAGTTCCTTCTAACTTCAGTGAACAAAGGCTAAACTCAAACATCTTGTCCCTTACTGCAAGTTGTATTCTTTTCCAATAATACATTTTAGACACATTCTGGCATTTGTATCTATGGTAATGTTTAGTGTGCAAATTTTTAAATAAGTATCTAAATGACTCCAAAGAGTTCTTCCATAAAGCACTATGTGAAGCTATTTCCTGAAAACTGAACTATTTGTTTTTCTTTGAAACAGCCAGGAGACTCACAGAAATGAGGAAGTAATGAAAACTTAGAAGGTTCATGCAATTCCTCAAACTTAAAGGATTCACAAGGTTCTACTCCAACGATATATCAGCAATAACAATTGCTAGAGGGGAGAAACGTTTTGCTCGCCTAGGTGCCAGCAAGTTGTACAGAGAGTTGTATAGAGAGCAGAGGGATGCAGCTGTCATGAGTCCTCAACATGGTTGAGGTGGGGCTTTTCAGTAACAATCTGCTTCTCTGTGTCAGACAACCCTATTTCTTTAAGTAATCCCAACAAACTCTGGTTCACTAAGCTAGACTCAAGTACAAGCACTTCTTTGGTTTGTGATCAGTGCCCTGTCTGAGGTAAGGAGGAATTTGTTGATTACTTACCACCATCCCTTCCCTATACCCCACACCCCCAATCTAGGAAAAGTCAAACAACAGAAACTACTGACATCTGAATTTGTGAGATTTTAGATCATGTTGATGTACATAAGTCAGTTAAGGAATATTCACTTAGAGAAATAAATATTCACTTTAAAGTAAACAGTTTCTATGTAAGACCAAAAAGCCATTAGTACCAAGAAAAAAAAAAATGAATGTAGTAGCAGAATACAACATGAAGTAAAGTAACAAACATATACACAGGATTATGGTCTTTAATATTTATCTTTATATGAGGGCATAAATTGAGGGGATGCAAAATTTTAAATATACACTGTAGTGGCATTCCTGCTGAGCTCCTGGCCTGGCTCCAGAGAGCAGCACCTAGCCTAATCCTTCCTTTGTTTAACCACACCTTTTGTTTCTCTTACCTTTGGTTTCTCTTATCACCCTATGTGAATCTTGTCTGAGAGTCAAGGATCAGAGAGTCCCCCAAGGATCACAGACCTATGTGAAACTTGGTCCAGGAAACCCAGAAGACTGAGGTGCCTAATAATTCAAGTAAATTGCACCTGGCATTCGGCCTCTGGGAGCTCCTTTTGGTTTGCTTTGAAGGTACAGAAATTAACTATCTAAACTGTAAAAAAGAGTAAATAAATATGCCCTAGGTAAAGGGAAGAGTGCTTCAGTCCTTCGAGGCTGGACCCCCCTGCAGCCATGATAGGCTAGATTCATTCTTTTTTTTTTTTTTTTTAATTTTTATTTTACAATACAATTCAGTTCTACATATCAGCCATGGATTCCCTTGTTCTCCCCCCTCCCGCCCCCCTCACCTTCCCCCCAGCCCGCCCCCCATTCCCATCTTCTCCAGGGCAAAGCCTTCCCCACAGACTGAGATCAACCTGGTAGACTCAGTCCAGGTAGGTCCAGTCCCCTCTTCCCAGACCGAGCCAAACGGCCCTGCATAGGCCCCAGGTTTCAAACAGCCAACTCATGCAATGAGCACAGGACCTGGTCCCACTGCCTGGATGCCTCCCAAACAGATCAGGCCAATCAACTGTCTCACCCACTCAGAGGACCTGATCCAGATGGTGACCCCTCAGCCATTGGTTCATAGTTCATGTGTTTCCGTTCCTTTGGCTATTTGTCCCTGTGCTTTATCCAACCTTGGTCTCAACAATTCTCGCTCATATAAACCCTCCTCATTCTCGCTAATTGGACTCCCAGAGATCCACCCGGGGCCTAGTCATGGATCTCTGCATCCAGATCCCTCAGTAGTTGGATGAGGTTTCTAGCATGACAATTAGGGTGTTTGGCCATCCCATCACCAGAGTAGGTCAGTTCGGGCTGTCTCTCGACCATTGCCAGCAGTCTGTCTCTGTGTCTTCATTCCGCCGATCCGCGTGAACCCACACACTTGTGTAGCGACCACACAGCTACAGTACACAAGCCTATTCCTTCTCTTTGGTTTGACACTAGTATTATAAATCAATAAAAAGGTAGGCTGAAATTTGAAAATGATTTATTCATTCACAACATTACATAAATAAGAACTGGGCATTGCTTATAAAATGGAAATAAATTTATTGATAAGAAAAATGAATAACTTTTAGAAAAGTTAAATACAAATTCCTTATGTACATGCATAACATTATTTTTGTTGTAATACACTATCAAAAGTTGATATCTTCAAGGACAAATTGCAAAGCACAGAGAATCATTTCTCTCACAATAGTGAGCATACATTATTAATTGATATTGATTATAAATTATAAGAAATAGGAATAATTTGTATGGTAAAGATAATTCCAGGAATAGAGCTTAGTGTTTTTCTCTTAAATGCAATCATAAGTGTTTCAAAGCTATTATTCATAGTGCCATTGCCTTTCCTGTAGAATGACTTAAACATATTAATAACTGGATTTCTGTCATTCACTAAGTGTTCTTGGGTGCTAGCCTTTTTCTTTTTTATTCATTTACAACATGATCTTGAAAATATGTTTAGAAGATGTCAAAAAAAAGTGTGAATCAAATTTTTAGTCATTTTCTCCTTAGAAACAGATCTTACATTCGTTCTTTTGACTTTTCTGATAATAATCTTTAGAAGTATCACCATATTAGTTGTCACAGTATATAATTTTGTAAACAATATATACACAAGTGATAATATCTTATTTCCTATGTAATTTTCTCAAGAAGCAATGCTAAACAAAATATAAGCACTGGGAAATAGAAACTTAAATTATATTTTTGGTGTTTAGGGTGAAAATCATTCAGTCCTTTCTTCTAAGAAGAAGAAAATAATTATTATAATTTTATTGTCCTTTAAGGAAAAAAATGTCTTTGGTACTAATTAAGTAAAACTATGCTCACTCAATTTGAATTTTAATAATGTAGTGATATTTCTGAAATGCTTCTTTAGCTCTGCATTTACAAAAGTAGTACAGAACTATTATTATCTTGGTAATGATTTGTTCTTAATCAGATCCAAAATTTTCAACTGAATAATTCATTAATGGACTAGTACGTTGCCATATTTTCTTGTTTATAGATACATATTATTTGTATGGATAATTTTTTGTCAAGTGTTATTAAAAAAGCAATAGCTCTTTTATTTTTCTCTTGATGCCTGGGCCCCGGTTTCACTTCCTGCTTTTATTTTCTTTTTTCTTTTTTAAAAATAATTTGGTTAACTTTATTTTATGTGTATTGGTGTGAGGGTGTCAGATGCCCTAGAACTGAAGTTACAGACAGTTGTAAACTGCCACGTGGGTGCTGGGAATTGAATCCCGATCGTCTGGAAGAGTAGTCAATGCTCTTAACTGCTGAACCATCTCTCCAGCCCAACATACCTTACATATGTTAATCTATGACTTTTAGCATACTGTTGAACCATAATTTAATGGTAATAGATAAGTTGAAACAGTTATTCAAGCACATCAAATACAGTGATACCTGCCTAATCATTAAATGACTGTATACCCAAACGAATATACATATATTTGTTTTAAGTGAACATAAATCTTTTGTCACTCTTGTCCATGTCAGAGCTAATTATGCCAGACAATTATGTTTTAAACTTTCTCTTTTAATCCCTCTAGATATTAAAACATACTGAACATATTTTATATAATTATTTTAGGAATATTTTAGATAAGAATCTGATTTTACTGGGCAAACTCTTAAAGAAATTTGCTTAAGGATAAATAGTGCATCCATGCTACTCATTAAGCAGAAAACAAGGAGATGAAGAAACATATCTTGAGTAAAACTCCCTGGTCATTCTTTCCCCTATGAGTCAAAATTTTGAAGAAGTATTAATTCAACAAAATACCACCATGAAAAGATATGGAAAACCATTAAACTTAACCAAATAATAATAAATATAGACAAGAATCAAAACAATAGGAAGAAATAGATTATTTTCCTTAGACACTCTCTTGGAATCAAAACAGACCACAGTGAATTCTAGTTGTGAGCTTAGCTCAGTTATCCTAGGCACAGGCCAGTAGTTTCCTACCTAATATTTGGAGCCAGGTTAACAACTGTCTAATACTGGTCAGCCCAAGGTAGAGGAAGAAACACACTGAAAAGCAAAGAACTTTTGTTAATGTGTTTCACCTTTCATTTTATTGTTTATTTTTGTGTGTGTGTGTTTAAAGTCAATGTTAAATTGTCTGATCAAAATAGTTTACTATAAAGATTTTGTTTCTGATCTTTATTGTAAGGATAAAGTAAAATTCTGTAATGAGGCAAATGTACCAAAATAAAACCCATAAAAATAAAAAGCAAGAAATCAAAATAACCCATTAAATAAAAGTCACTTAATAGCAAGTTTATAAGTGTTATAGAAAAAACAAAATGTAACTCAAGAATAAGTAGAAAGCAGATAAACAAATAACAATTAAAGTCCTTATGTGAAGACAATTATACTAATTATCAAAGGATAAAATCAATCCATTAAAAGATGTAATGTGACTGAATGGATAAAGATGGACAATATCCAACCAAAGGTAGCTTTTAAGATATCCCACCAGTCAGAATATCCATAGACTAACAGAAAAGGAATAAGAGGAAATCTTCTGTAAAAAGGGGAATTCAAAACAATGCAGTAGGAAATATCTTTGTATCAGATAGGCAGACATAAATCAGTTCAGGACAGGAAAGTAACAACAACATAAAGTTCATAAGGTGTAAATTCATTCAAATAAATGCAGGGAAACCATTGGATCAAATTCAATGCCCTTTCTTGGTAAAAATGCCAAACATATTCCATGTAGAAGGATGTACTTTAGCATAATGAAGACACCTTCTAAAATTCTAGAATAATCCAAGAATTGACATTTTTATCATTTCTTTTCAATACAACACTAAGGATAATAGCCAGAACATTCCAATGTGAGAAAGAGAAACTGGAGGAAGTCAAATTGTGACTGTCCAAACAATACATAGTTTTCAGAGAAAACATCACAAAAAAAAAAGCTGTTGTAACAAACACAGTCAATAAATATTCAAGATACAAAATAAACATCCAGTGCTCATTGTTTCTCTGGACACTTCTAGCTAATTACCTAATATAAAAATGGAGGAACTAATCCTATTTACAATAGCAACAAAAGGAAAAGTAAGTTAATTCAGAGACACAAGACCTCTCCTGAGAAGTAAGAAAGTGATGGATGTAATGTGGCAGTGTATCGGATGGAAAGTCTGCTGTGAAACTGTCTCCCAGATACGGCTACAAGAATAAGATCAGAGCAATACTACTATAAAAGAACATGTTAACTTGGAGAAAATGTAACTCATGGGGGTCTCTCTTCTAGACAAGGAATTACAGGCAATTACTACTGCTGGGAGAGGATTAGTCTCCCTCAGAGAGGAGATAATAGTCAGCTCTGAATCAATATACACATAATCAACAAAATTGACTCAGTAAGTTGTGTTTACATATTTGTGAACACAAACAACTGTGTATGTGTGTGTGTGTGTGTGTGTGTGTGGTATGTGTGTGAGTGTATGTGAATGTGTGTGTATAGCATGCTAGATGTGTATACTTCCTTTTTATTTTGTTTTGTTTTAGGAGAGAGGAAGAACAGAAAGTTGGGTGGGTTGGGGAGAGGAGCTGGGATGAGTTGGGAGAGATGAAATATGATCAAAATATTTTGTGGGAAAATTTTCTTTAAGTCTTTCATCTTCTGAGAAAGTGAATGACTAAAATCACAATTTAAGAAGACCTACATTTAGCAGTTTACGGTGCCGTACACCTTTAATCCCAGCAATTGGGAAGCAGAAGTAAGCAGATCTCTGTAAATTCAGGGCCAGGCTGGTCTGCTAAGAAGAAGATACACACTTTGTTACAGAAGAGATGACTTTTTTTCTCTTTTTATGACCAATACCACACAATTTAAGTCCTCCATGCAACAAAGACATCTTAATCTCTCTAGTAGTACATCACTGATTTCTCCTTCAAATATAACAAAATTGACTTAAATAGATTTTTATTTTAATATTTAAAATTTACTTTGTCAGTAATCACATTTTTGTAAAATATTCTGAAGTAATAAAACATGCAACACAGCTTCCATAGGATAAAATTTGGAACAATAGCTGTACCTAGTTATACACATCAATAATTCCAACTATACCTGCAAGACTAAGGCAAAAGATCCAGACTGCTGACTATAAAGTGAGTTCAAGGACAGGCTGAAATCTTATCTAAAACTTACCAGAAAAAAAATGGGAGCAAACATCTTTTGAAAGGAGAAACAAGATTCGGATTTACTGAAGAAAATAATGTAAAGTTGACATTAACACCAGAATGATAAATTAGAACAGCATCAATAATGTTCTCAAGGATTTTTTTTAAAGAAGAAAACAGTGAACTTTGACATACTCATTATTGTCTTCATAGATATAGTCTTTACCTTACTGTCATCATTTACAACACTTAAATTCATGGGAATATTTAATTTCAAGATTGTTTTTTAAATATAAGTAATTAGAAGTACTTGCTATGATACATAAAAGAGTTCTCAAAGGCATGGTTTACTGACACAATTTTAATCACTTTGAATAGAGAAAAAAATTATTTCTTTATTGCAAGTTAATTAAAGAATAATATATTTGCAGAGACTTCCATTTATTTATCAGAGAATGCTAAATTTGCCTGGTTACTGAGATAACTTGTAATTAAAAGATAAATTAGCATTTATATTTAATTACAAAGAAATCTATACCTCATTTAACATTTAATTAAAAGTGATAAAAAACAACCTAACTGCTCCAT